>NC_086239.1:2947500-3247500 GCF_036321145.2 Pelmatolapia mariae | reverse complement strand
CCAGGATATCCAAAATGCAGCGTTTCCTTCCTCGAGAAACTATGTCAACTTTTACCTTGGCTGACTTTGACTCTTATTTCAAGAAATCTGGCCAAACTTATAAAAGAACAAAATGTGACTATCCAGAGTTGGGACCAGGAAGCAAAGTCTTACAGACCTCTCTGCAGCTTTTCTCCTCCTATCATCCCCCAAAACCCTAACCCCAAAGGCACTGTGTATATTTCCATACAATTGAAAGACAAACCAAAAAATAACCAAATAAAAAATTATTTTAAAAATTAACAAAGAATAATTTAACACCCACAACTGTACCTAAGGGTAAATCAATTAAATGGAGGCTATTAAACAGGTCTCTCTCTCCTTTTAGAAAATTATATAATAATTGATCACCATATTGATTTATTCTGCTTTACAGAAACCTGGTTACCCCTGAGTTATATTGTCAGAGTCCTCAAAGCACAGGTCAAGGAGGAGGAGTGGCAGCAATCTTTCACTCCAGCTTATTAATCTAACAAAGACCTAGAGAGCGTTAAAGTATACTTATAACCATAACTAGCAATGACTTTATGACTTTCTTCACATATAAAATTTTAACCATTTGAGAAAAAAATCATTCACAGCCATCCCACAGCAGTGCCACTGAGTAACTCTAATAACCGCTGATATTTACTTAGATTGGACGACCCTTTACTGTGTTCTTTTGTAGTTTTCCAGCCCTTTTTATCTGTGAACTTGTCTATGTTTAGCACATAGTTGTGACTGAAAATTATTTTTCTGTTTAAAATTTTAAAAATCTATATTCCTCCAACTATTGCAATTGGTTCTTTTAAATTCTGTCATTAAACCAACAGAGTAATGGTACCAAAACACAATTGTGGCTGTTGGAAAGTGTGAACTAAATGAAGCCCAAACATGCAGGATATGATTAGTGCCCTGTTTTCCATACAAAGCCACGACCTTACAGTTAAAACGTTTAGGTTTTTGCCTGGTACATTAATAAAACATGGCCAAATGTATCAAATAAAGTGAACAATTTAGCTATTTCTTACTGTAACTGCAAAATAAATCACATTATACATTTCAAAGTTCTGTCCGTAGTGCTCGCCTCTGACAAAAATCTCAGGAAATGTGACTTTATAAAAGTGAATGTTTTACTTATAATTGGTAGCCCATTGCTGTACAATTTACACAAGGAAATTGCCCATGTAACAAACAATGTGTTCACCCAAAGAAGAAAGTATACTCGTCTAGCAAAGTGGAAAGTACTAATTTCCCCCTGGAGAATGTCCTGATGGTATGTGAGGTCTGCAGGTTGGCCTGATTAGCACGTGCATGGAGTGTGTCTACACCATCTGACCCACTGAGTGATATTCATTTGTCATTCACATATTGGAGACCAACTGCTGTGTTTGTTGCTCAGGGCAAGGGTTTTCTCAATGAGTTGTTTGTGTATGACTGCACTGGCAATCTCTCATCATATTACAAGGAATCCACACTTCAGTGCAAAATCTGTTTATAATTTCTGGTTGTTGAACTTGTGCATTTCCTTTCATGAACAGTGTATTTTTGAATGCATATTTTATATAAAATTACTATTTTATAAATATGGTATCAGTATGGTTTATAAGGCCATGCTGAGCTAGTAAATTAGTTGAGTGTGTTTGGAAATTTTTCTGAAATAATCTTAGACTAAAGTCAGACAAAACAGATTCTCACTCTCAGCCATCACACTGTGACACTTGGTCAGGATTATAGGTGTTATTTTTAACAGAATCTTTTAGTGTCAGTTTGAAGTGTGCAGGGTTGTCCAGTAAACTTCATGAAAACATGCTCTGCTAGTATTAAAGGAAGCCTGTTGCAAATGGGCAAAGAAACATAACATGTGGTTAATTTTGTCACAGGTTGTATTTTGACACAGAAAATCATCTTTTCTTAAATTTAAGGGGATAGCTATGTTACCTGAACCCAACCATGCAGCAACTAAAAATAAAAATTCAAAATAGTAAAATTATTTATTAAATCATTATGTTGTCAACGGCAATAGGAAACATAGTTTTAAAGATCCCTATATAGCATTATTATTACTTTGACCTTCAGATCAGGATTTTGCCCATGAAGGAGAGGTCAAAGTTCACATGTGACATAATATTGTAAATCTTTCTATATGCTGTAAATACACACCACACTTGTAAGAATCATAACTTCTAAGTTATAAATGCTTTTTGTCAATTTTCAACCAATAAGTCATCAGGCTGTCCTTGAAGAGCTTGTTGTAAGCCACATTTTAATGGATTGCTAACTTGACCCCACAGTACAGCCATATAAGATCGTATAATATTTTATCAGAATTTATAGATAGACAAAAAGGCCAAAACACAACACACACACACACACACACACACACACACATACACACACATATATATATATATATATATATATGCACAAATGCACTCATTTAGAATTGTTTACTGTGTATTTCCCCTCATAAGCAAATTGATTTTTGTTATTTTCTGCTAGCTTAGCATTTTTTGCGCTTGTATTATCTGGTTGTGTTTGAGCAAGTGGCTGCATGCACCAGCGTAGAAAGCCCTTATCACCCAAACACACTGTAACTTAAGCTCCAGGTGTTTGCTGCCATGTTACTGTACCCAACACACATGGCCATGTTGCTAATTAAAGCAATCCTATGCTTATCCTGAGGGGGAAATACCTGGATTACCAGGATATTTGCAACTCAAACCTGAGACATGCCTAATCAATTTAAGGCCATTAGACAATTAATTCACTTTGGCAAAGGGTGGATATTGCAAACGCACTAATCTGGCTCCTAAGTTGTCACTGTGAGTGTTGATGAGCATTATGTTCATATTTACTGAGTTAATAATGAGTATTCAGAGATGAGAATGAGCAAGTGACACAAGAGAGGAATAAACACATTTCCCAGTTGAGCATTAAGTTATATTACGGTACAGTTATGAAAAAGACATCTGGAGTTCCAGTGAAAAGCAGTAAACCTCTCCAACTCCAAATATGCATTTTAGTGTTCAAGTGAGCTTCAACTTGAGTGTGATTTCTCAGTCCCGATCTCATACCCTGTTATTATTTAGTATGAACCTGTATCTCCATCATATTTATTTTATTTTTTATTTATTTTAAACTGCTATAATGTGAAATTTGTCTATCATAAAGGTTATCCAATAAAACTTCAGATGTAACCTTTTTATATTAGTGGAAAAATAAAAAAAAATCAGGTAAAGTCCCCAGGCTTAACGCTGTTTAACTTTGGTGGGTGAGGAAACTTTCTAATGTTAGCAAGCTAAGATATTCTCTAATCCATTCAGCTGTTGGGAATCATATTGCTACTTATTAGTGCAACCTTATGACCATAAAATTAGTATCATGAACAGAACACATACAAGAGGATCACCATTTATATTACATAATTTACTCAGTCACAGGAAGCCGTTGCGTAACATCATCAATAAAAACTCATGAGCCTGTCCTTGTCAGCATAGAACAGTAGACACTGTTGCTAGTTATTGCCAGTGCAATAGATGTGAGAACACACAATTCAATTCCTGGATTCGTCTATAATGTTAGACTTATGAATTTGTATGAGGGGAAATACAGTGTTATCTCCATCAGCTCAGTCTGCATATGGCAGAGAAAATTAGCTTATTCTGAAAAACACTAAACTGCTGTGGAAGCAACTCTATGTTTGTTAAATTATAACTAAAGAACCTGGAATATCTGGAAGAACAAAAAAACTTTTATTGTAATTTTATTTTAATGGAGCGGGACAGAATAATAACCAATATCAAGCAGAAAAAAAAAACACATTACATAAATGTTATGAATTGATATGCATGTCACTGAGTTGAATAAATATTTGAGCCCAAGAAAATGATGACTTAATACTTGTTGGAGAAACACTTGCTGGCAAATACAGTGGTAAGATGTTTCTTGTAGTGGTAGGTTTGCACACATCCCAGGAGAAATTCTGGCCAACTTCTCTTTACAGAAACTCTCTAAACTCTTTAGGTTTCTTGACTGCCTCTTGTCATGCCAAAATTTCAGCTACCTCCACAGATTTTCTATAGGACTGAGGTCTGGAGACTGACTGGTCACTCCATGACCTTAATGTGTTTCTTCTTTAGCCACTCTTTTCTTGCCTTGTGGTTTGTTTTGGGGTCATTTTCATGCTGAAAGACCCATCCACGACCCATCTTTCTTTCCTGTACCCAGAAAAACAGCTTGAAAGTCTGTTTCTACCATTCTGCTTGACTGTGGAGGTGGTGTTTTTAGGTCACACTCAGCATTGCTATTCCTTCAATTGAATTTTATTTATAGAGCGCCAAATCACAACAACAGTCACTTCAAGACGCTTAACATGCCGGCTTGAGTTGATGCTAAAGAGCTTGATTTTGGTTTGAGCTGACTACAGATGTTCACTGGAAACGTCAGTCAAGAAACTGATTCTTTAGACAGGTGTGCTTTATACACATATCGAGTTGGTATCAGGCATACCTGTTTTTGACTGACTGATTGTTTTCATGGGCACGCATCCAATCTGTGGGAGCCAGACTTTTGGCTGGGTTGGCTTGCTGAGATTTGGCAGGGGATCAAATGCTTATTTCACTCAGTGGTATGCAAATCAATTTATAATTCTTATGTAACGGGGTTTTGTTTGTTTGTTTGCTTTTTGTTTTGGTTTGTGTGCGGTGGGGGTTATTCTGTCTTTTTTTACTTAAAATAAGCTACTATTAAAAAAAATCATCAGTATCATTAAAGCCAATAAGCTCATATACGTCACTGCCTCAGTAATCCTAGAAGCAATTAGGTATAAGGTCAAGGATTCATGCAGAGAAGCCCTCCCATGGAGGTGGAACCATCATGGACAACCAAGCCCCTGCAAAGGATGTACCATTTAGAGGTTGAGGAAGTGGCAGACATCAAGAAATCTATTGGCTAGAAGAGTTTAATGATCCAAAGGTGCATGAGGCTGCCACAGATGAAAAGACTGCAGATCTTTTCAGACTGTGCCCCAA
This sequence comes from Pelmatolapia mariae, assembly GCF_036321145.2. Taxonomy (NCBI): domain Eukaryota; kingdom Metazoa; phylum Chordata; class Actinopteri; order Cichliformes; family Cichlidae; genus Pelmatolapia; species Pelmatolapia mariae. Next base: position 3,242,449 of record NC_086239.1, on the reverse strand, counting down.
AGACTACCACCACACAATAGCAGGAAGTAAAATACAAGCTTTGACCGTGTACCCTGGAAGGAACAACCAAGTGGCTGGGATATTGTACAGGAACATCTGTACAGGAACATCTGTGCTGCATATGGACTAGAATCCCCACTTCCTGATGAGTGACACCACTGAAGGTGGTTGAGAACAACAGGACTAAGGTCTATAGGCAACCAGCTGCTGGCCAGCCAAGGAGGCACAGTGGTGGCTGTCAAGGAGTAGAAGATAAAATAGAGAAGTACCAAAAGCTCAAGGAACAACAGGGGCAGATGTGGAAGGTAAAGTCCAAAATGATCCCAGTGGTAATAGGAACATTAACCCTGAAACTAGAAAAGTTGCCCCAGCAAATTCCAAGTTCAATGTCATAGGTCTCTGTCAGAAGAGTGCAGTCCTAGGAGCAGCTGAGATACTGCACAGAACCCTCATAATTGAAAAAGCTGCATACATATACAATATATGCATACATATACATATAGAATATGTACAGAGAAAAACCCAACATTCATATGACCCCCTATGAGCAAGCACTTTGGCAACAGTGGGAAGGAAAAGCTCAGTTTTAACAGGAAGAAACCTCCAGCAGAACCAGGCTCAGGGAGGGGCGGGGCCATCTGCTGCGACCGGTTGGGGTGAGAGAAGGAAGACAGGATGAAAGGCATGCTGTGGAAGAAAGACAGAGATTAATAACAGATATGATTCAATGCAGAGAGGTCTATTAACACATAGAGAGTGAAGAAGAAACACCCAATGCATCATGGGAATCCCCCAGCAGCCTACACCTATTGCAGCATAACTAAGGGAGGATTCAGGGTCACCTGGTCCAGCCCTAACTATATGCTTTAGCAAAAAGGAAAGTTTGAGGTCTAATCTTAAAAGTAGAGATAGTGTCTGTCTCCTGAATCCAAACTGGAAGCTGGTTCCACAGAAGAGGGGCCTGAAAACTGAAGGCTCTGCCTCCCATTCTACTTTTAAATACTCTAGGAACAACAAGTAAGCCTGCAGTGTGAGAGCGAAGTGATCTAATGGGGTGATATGGTACTACAAGGTCATTAAGATAAGATGGGGCCTGATTATTTAAGACCTTGTATGTGAGGAGCAGGATTTTCAATTCTGGATTTAACAGGGAGCCACTGAAGGGAAGCCAACGCAGGAGAAATCTGCTCTCTCTTTCTAGTCCCTGTCAGTAGTCTTGCTGCAGCATCATCATCATCATACATGTATTTCCATGTATGTTTGTAGATGTTTCAGCAAATCACTGCAACCATCTATCAAATTTCTTCTGTTTATCCAAATGAAAATTCAAGGCTGAATCAAGACTTTTGCACAGTACTGTGTGGCAGATATTTGACAGACCCGTGAGATGAGTTCATTTGTGGGATCATTGCCAATCACTGCAGTGGCTCATCACCTTAAAAAGACATGTAATACTGGCTTAATATTTACTGCCCATCTCTATGTACTATTGTACACCAAATATGTATTGTACTTAGTATATTACATTGTATTTTACCTATGCAACATTGTTTCTAGCAATGAACTATGTTCTTAACTTCCATTAAATTCCAGTCTGACGTTTATCCATACTGTCTGTATTTTACAGAACTGCAGAGTGGGAAAAACAGACTAATATATTAGCAGTGCATTGTCTTTAACCTCAGAAAAACTGGCTTGAATATTTCCGGGAAAAAAAAATAATTCCAATTAAAACTGGTCTGTGCAGTGCAGCCAAGCAGCTCTGTTATTCAATTGCATTAGAATGAACGATGCAGCGGCATGCAACGATGCAGTTAACAGGAATTAAAACCATAGGCAAGATGACGGATTACATGAGAACCGAGGTGTGTGTGTGTGTGTGTGTGTGTGTGTGTGTGTGTGTGTGTGTGTGTGTGTGTGTGTGTGTGTGTGTGTGTGTGTGCGTGTGCATCCATGAACACGTTCTTTCTCTTGTTTGCTGTTTTGTCAAAGTTGTATATACTGAATATTGAAATGCATGTACTTGAATATTAAATCAAAATGCTTGAACACTGAAACATGATTTTAGGTCTATGTTGTGGCATGATTTCAGTGTACTTGTCAGTATTTGCCAGCTGTAGTTATTGCATGATGTATGGCTCTGTTCTTGATGTATGCATGACAGTTGGCAGTCATTAATCATAGTTAGAAGATAGGACACGGTGTAGGGTCCATTTTCTCACTTGCGGTGAGTCTCATATAAGTTAATGTGTGTTCTTGAGGTCCAAGGCACTGCAGGAGTGAACTGTACAAATACATTTCATATCATTCAACTGTACAAGAATGCGGCTATGAAGTTTGCAATCACATAGACAATCCCGCAAATGCTGTTTTGGCACTTCATTGAACAAACACTCTGTGTGTATCTGTGTTAAATTCACTGCAGGAGAACTTTACTTTTACTTTCCAAACTTCCCTTTGTTGTTCTGCTCAGCATCATGTTTCTTGTAGATGTGTGGGTGTGACAGTCAGAATCAGACTCAGCAAGTGTGTCTGCACTGGTAAAACACCATTGTTGTGACACACCCACCTTCACAGAGTCGACTAACCATGCATTTAATTAGAAACAAAAGCTGGAAATAATTAATTAGACAGCAGTTTTTTTTACCCTTGCCAGAGTTCAGAATGGAGCAGATAGGCTGCAGGAATCTTACAGAAAATAATTCACTAAACATTAAAAGGGAAGAAAGGCCTAAAAAACAAATGGTTGAACAGTGTAGAGTGTTGAACAGTGCTTGGAAATAGTATATATTGATACAACAGATCATCTTGTCATTATGTATGCAAAAGATACAAACTACATCTATAAGTATATTTTTAGGCTGAAAAATGGATAATTCAGTGTACAGTGTACCTTTACCAGATACTATACGGTGGGACAGTTGGCTGTTGGAGTCCGCTACTTTAGTAGTTTGAATGTGAGACTGCTTCACCATAACTTTTGTTTACATTCGACCAGCGTTAGAGGCATACCTGGTACATGTGACTCAATGGATTTTAAGCTAGAGCAAATTCAACTTTTTCATCTTATTTTGATGTTTGTGAACATGAAGGTTTATGATTCCAGGAAGCTGAGGGTGCTGCAGTTCCATTCAGGGGCGGATCTAGAGAAATTTTCTTAGGGTGGCATGAGGGTGGCAAAGAAATCAAATGGGGTGGCAAAATCAAAGCCTCCCCCCCCCAAACACATATGCAGGTGGTTACATATGGTTAAAATGATTCAAATGCAGTAAGTATACACGTTTTTCATATAAATATAGTCTCTAACTTAATTATTGTCTGTAGCCCACATAATTACACACTTTAGTTACATAAAACATGTGAGTTTTGATATTATGTACTGTATAGCCTTTATAATAAATAAATATGTAGCCCAATAAGTATAAAATCCAGAAAGCTACACAACATGGGGCGGTTCATTTACAAACACAAGTCTAACTTAAGTTTCACTGTTTTTTGTTAGAAAACAATCACATTGTTACAGCTTAAATTTAGAGATGGACCGATCCGATATTAAGTATCGGTATCGGTCCGATACTGACCTAAATTACTGGATCGGATATCGGCGAGAAATTAAAAAATGTAATCCGATCCATTAAATATCAAAAAAGCACCTCACAAAACTTGCGACACCACGTAACTCGGCTTGTAACCGTAGCACGTCGGAGCAGTGTGCATCACGTGATAGAGCGGCTGTGTTTATTTGTAGCCTCGCTAGCAATCCAGCATTTCATCTCCGAGGAAGTTATCCCAGAGAGAAGTAAAGCAAGTGTGTAAGTTCATCTCTGAATGTTTGTAAAGCGTACCTACGTTAAGCTTAACAACCGATATATGGAGCCACTGCCTCTCTCCCTCTCTTGCTGCTACTTCAATCGTGAAACTGCTTAATGATCAGCTGATCGGCTTTTCTGTCGCGAGTCCGTCTCTCTTCTTTGTTTTTGGCCCACTTCTCATCAGAAAGAGGAAACCAGCGGCTGAACAACAGCAGCACGTTTAAGCTTGATAAGCTGTTGTTAGAATTGATTTAATATTACTTTCTAGACCAGGATCCTTTTCTACGTAGCTGACGGCTGGTAACTGTGCAGGGGCGGATCTAGCAAAGTTTAGCCAGGGGGGCCGATAGGGCATTAACAGGGAAAAGGGGGCACAAAGACATACTTTTCTTTCTTATTCTCATTTAAAATGTCTAGCTTTTAATAAATAATTATCTGAATCTTACACCCAAAGTTTTAATCTGATGTAAAATGTATAGAAGTCCATTACTGTATATAGTAACTGTTAAGTCTAATATACCCTAGTAAGCTATAGTACTTTTTCCTTTGGGAAAGTACCATCTGTGCAGTCTGCAATTCTGTAGAAGAAAGATGTTGAATATATTTAATTATTCTTGAAAAATAATTTATTTCTGTGCATTTTTTTCACACTACATCAAATTAAAGTTGATTACGTCGATTAAGCATCATGAGGTGGAGGGTGGGGGTGGTTCCCTTTTTTTTTTTTTTGCTGGGAGTTTGCAACCCTATTAGTTAGGTTGCTTAATATTTCTGCTAAGTACTCTTTAAAATACCAGAATAGGAAGGATGGAGTAGGTTTAAGTTTATTAGATTGATCAGTGTTGCTGAACTATGAAATATTTTGGGTGCAGTGTATTTTTTACATACAGGTATAACAGAATAGCTTTAGTGTTGTTGTTTATTTAAACTTGAGTATGAACTTATACAAAATGCAGCAAGATATTAAAAAAAACAGTTTTATTGATTAAAAAACACACTATATCGGATTAATATCGGTATCGGCAGATATCCAAATTTATGATATCGGTATCGGACATAAAAAAGTGGTATCGTGCCATCTCTACTTAAATTACACAAAATGTCAGAAATCTGCACTGTCATGAACAAAAATTTAAACCTAATTTTTCATGATTTGTTGGATTAACCCACTGAGGTCTGAAATACGACTGGCCATTTTTGACTCCTTTTGAGTTTACGTTTGTATTTCACCCTCAAATTGTTTCATTTTATTTTTTTCCCCTTGCCTTGTTTGGTATCATTCTTTTCAGCTCAACTGAATTTAGTTGTTTTTTTCACTGACATACTGCATTAGTACTACTATTACTATTAATAGTACTATTACTGATCTGAAATCACACAAAGAACTTAAAATCCTAGTAGTATTTTTTACTGTAAAAAAAACACAGACATGTTGAGTAAATGTTTATAACTTGAAATGCAAATATAAATTGTACATTTTGTAAACATATACAACTATTTATCTAAAAATGCAGCCAATACACCTGCCGTTTGATGATGATGTGTGCCAGTAAAAAAAAAGTTTGTCCACCAAAAGACAGAGGAGAAGAGCACAGGGATAAACCTGCAGGCCTGACAACAAGAGGTGTATCACTCCGCTGGTTTTCTACTTAGTGACAGTGTTTACATTGCAAATGTGCCTTAGTGACATTCATTAGTGCCCTCACTGACACACAAAACAAAACGACTACGCAACAGAACAGCTACACAAGACAACACAATACACTAAGTATACACTCCACACTAAACGTCACAAATCTCCCACATCTAAAAACTCTCTCTCTCTCTCTCTCTCTCTCACTCACTCTGTCTCGCTGCTGTTACCGTCACTCCCAAAACTTTTTCCTCTCCCTAAACAACCAAATCCCACATGTTGACTTTTTTTTTTAAATTGGTCAACATGGTACATTTTTCCACCGATAGGAAAGAGGTGGCTTTTTTTCCTTTCCTACTGTTTTCGCGCTTTCCTTAGAAAACGCTTAAAACCCACACACACAAAAACGTGACGACAGTATTTAGAAAAAAGCAGGGCTTATATATATTATCATAACTCTGGATTTACTGGCCTGTAATTAAACTTTATCATTAAAGCCAATAAGCTCATATAAACTTTGAAGTCCGAACTTTCAATGTGGGCTGAAATAGAGACTCAGCGTGGCTGCAGCTTGTTGCTATGTCAACTTAAAATAGTCATGTGATTTGGAGGTGCAGCGTGTCCGTGGACCACAGAGGGTTAATAACACTCACCTTGCTTCCATTTCCAGAGTGTAACATCCAAACACCTGTGTAAAATCCGAAATTCCCATGGTGTTGTTCAAAATGTGCTCTGGCACAATCATAAGCATCGCTTGCTACTGAAAACAAGAAAAAAGTCGGTCCTGCTTTGGGCTGAACCATTTGTTAATGGTGCAGGGGGGGACGACACTATCCAATATATTCAGTTTTAGCATTTATATTCACTGTTAACTGTAACTACGCTCAAACTGTTAATGCTATCTTATTTTAATTAACAACACTGTCATATGCAAAACTGGGGTGGCACTTGGGGTGGCAAGGGATCATTTTAGGGTGGCACTTGCCACCCCATGCCACCCTTCTAGATCCGCCCCTGGTTCCATTCACACTCTGATGATTGCTAAAAGGTCCATTTGTTTTGATTTTTGTTTGTTTGTTTATTTGTTTGTTTGTTTGTTTTACATTAAGGACTACACTCTTGGAATCTATTTGTATCTTTCCAGTAACTTTTTTTAGACTTAGTGCCATAGTTTTTGTGCATACGTCAACAAAATAAATAAAATAAAATAACAGTAATCTAATTACTTTTTTGCAATAGTAATCCCTTACTTTACTCATTACTTGAAAAAAGTAATTGGATTACTGCACGTTACTGCCTATCTCAAAATTTGGTACGTGTTCTAGCACATACATGTGATTCATGGTTGATGTTGTTCATATCACAGTCAGATCTCACCGCTATCCTTGCATCTTCAGAGATGTTCCAACTCTATTGTTCCTCATTACTCAGGTCTCTATAATTGCCTATGTCTCCCACTTTTAGTATGTTAGCCCAAAGGGTCATATGTTTGCTTAGTTATTAAATTTCACCCTCAAAGTTAATAGGAAATATTTAATTCATGTAATGTTATATCTTTTCAAAAATATATTTCTATTGCTATAATCTTCAAAAGAACAAAGAATGCAGTGGGTGACCCACTTACACCACAATCAGTGTAGGTCTTGAGTTGTTTCGTTCATTCTAACCTGTTGCCTTTCTGTCATATCATACTGTAAATTTCAAAGTGAGATCAGGGGACAATCTGACATAAGTTCATTTCAGTAACAAGATAAGGACAAACAAAGAGGGTTCAAGAGAAACGACACACTTACACTCCAATTAGTGATTTTAAAGCCCTGTGCTAGATCAAATGCCGAAAACAGAGCTCTTCCTTAATGAGTAATTGAACCATAGTATCCAATGGGCCTCTTCCGTCACTGTCATGTCCAATGAGTGCCTAAGTTACATTTAAATTGCCCTCCAGATCCACAGACATTGATAAAGGGTTTCTGCGAGGTGAAAAGCATGCTGGCTAATTCCTTCAGGCTGGGCTGAGGCAGACCAGTTGCTGTCCATCACTTCCTTGTTATTTGCATTGGCCCCAATCAGTTCAGAGTGGTGATCAATGCAGAGTCAAAGTGAGCTTTCTTCTTGCATTAGATACTGCATTCCATCACACTGTGTGTTAGAGCCCAGCAATATTTTAAAGCGAAATAACTGTTAGTAAAAAGGGGGAAAGCTATATAAAGATGTCACCAACAAGAAAGCTGACGTGTCATAGTACTAAGAAACCTGTGTTTTCAGAAAAGGACACAACTTTGACATAAGGATTACCTTGTGTTCAGGCAGACATTAGCATTAGCATAATCTACTGAGGATGCATCAATCAGAACTGAAGTATTGGTCTGATACTGACCAGAAACACAGGAATACATATCTGGGAGAAAAGAATATTATGATTGACAAATTTGTGCGATAATGTACAGCTATGTGTAAAAGAAACTTTTGACAGGACTCTGTGCAGTCCTGTGAAAAAAGTAAACTAACCCCATGATTTAACAGTTTGTAGAATCAGATTTTCCCGCAATAACATGATATAATAATTTTTAGTATGGCTACCACTTTATCAGCATTTCACATTATTGTAGAGGAATACTGACCCATTCTTCTTCTCCTGTTCAGTTCAATGAGATGTGCAGCCATTAACAGTTAACATCCATCTTAAGGCTCCGCCACAGCATTTATGGTTTAAACAGCTTGATTCTTTCTTGAGAATGACCTAACTTCAACCAAAATTTAGCTTTTGAAAAAAATGCTTTACTTTTTAGTCGAGAATAGACGGGTATAAAAAGGACTTCATGGTTTATTCAGTGGCTGCAAGTTGCCCAGGTCCTGTGGCTGCAAAACAAGCCCCAATCCTCACCTCTCACCAATGTGCTTAACAGTTGGTACGGTAAATATTGCACCAATGTGCAGTGTTTGGGTTTCTCCGAATATACATTATGCACATCTCCACTTTGGTCTTGATTGCTTAACTAAATTTGGAAAACTATTTTCACAGGTAACATCTAAAGCTCAGATATGTGTTCAGACAAATGTTTTTTCACAGACATAAAAACACAAGAAAAAATTGTCTTTCTAGTCATTACTAGTCAACACTATATCTACCAATAATGAAATATTGCAACACCCAGTGTACTAAAATAGTATTTAAATCAAACTTTCTGACCTTTCTTTTAATTTATAAATATACAAAATACAATAGGTTTTTGCCCCTTTTCCTCCTTTTTGGGCATATTTCTCATACTTTCATGTTTCAGCTCATCAAATAGTTTTTCCTATTAGACTCAAAATACCCACAGTAACTCAAAATACATACAAAATACAATTCCGAAATGATGATTGCATTTATTAAGGAAAAAAGCTATGTCCGCCTATTGTAAATTGTGAAAAAACAAACTATGACTAACTACATTCATCTGAAAAGCTGAGCTCCATTCCTCTATAGCCAGTACCCAGACTTGACTATTGCTACATCTGTTATTAATTACTCAAATATTAAAACAAATTCTTTGTCTAATACTCAAATTTGTTTGATGAGCTGTACCATTCAACTGTGAGAAATATATAAAAAGTGAATAAATCAGGAAGTGGGCAAATACTTTGTCACAGCACTGTAAATGTATGTATATTCATAGGACAAACATATCCTGGGAAGTCTTGATTGATTAGTAATTCATGAGTCTGGTAAATTGAAAAATGCTGTGGTGGGGGAAGGTTTGGGAAAAAATATCCTTTTGGGAAAGAATAATCCAGTTAAAACACAATTAGAGCTTTTTTGAGTCATAGCAGCTTTGCACAGTAGAGTTTGTGAAAAAGGAAATTAAGCTTTCAATTAAATAAACAGCATTCCAGCTAAAAAATGAGGACATTTCTAATTTGTGTCATGTGCTGCCCAGCAAAGGTGTTTTGTATTTGTGCAAGCCACCATAAAAACAGAGCACTATGGGTAGCACATTCACAGTCTACTTACAGTCTGGGCTGTCCCTTCTACTTGCAGAGAGCTCTGTTGTCAGTGGGTGGCAGTATACAAAAATGGGATACAGACAGTCTGTGTTGTGTTGCTGTTGGTCTGTTACTCGGCCATGGAGAAGAGCGAAGTTATAAGATCCAAAGAGCTAAAGTGAAAGCGAGTGTCAAACACAATGGAAAGTGCCCATTGCAGCCACTGTCTGTGGTTTTCATACTGTGCTTTTTTAACTTTAAAGGGTTTTGTCTCAGTTCTCGTGCTGTTGTTCCCTTCCTTATTCCAGCCCGCTTGTCAACTAGTCAGGATTCAGCAGATGCATACCTCATCTGCGTCCGGCATTGGGCAGTTAGGATTTTGAAGGACTGTATAAAAGCGCTTCTGTGGTGGGTGAACAGAAATGTGTACGCAGATGGAAACATTTGTAGGACCATAAATTATGTTTCAGGGAATCATACAGCTAAGAACACCCAAGACTAGACAGGGGGTAAAAAGTAACCATTGTGGATTAGTTTGAGTATTACTTTTTAGATTAGCCATTTTTATATTTTGCTTGTTTTACATTATTGTATTTTGCACAACTCTGTTGCTTGTGAAGCTCGCACACAAGAATTTCACTCACATGTACTGTACCAGTGTACCTGCACATGTGATGTGACAATAAAAGTGATTTGATTTGATTTGATTTGATTTGAAAATCAATGGAAACTAAGAGTTGTGACGAGACCCAACATAAACCTCAGGAAACTGTTAAGAGTAAAACTGCTAGCTGCGATGTCTCAAAAATGGTATGAAAAATTACAAATGATTAAATTAAATATATCGATAATTTTTTCGGTGCCATTTTTTTGTTTGTTGTTTGAATTAAAATAATATGTCGCATAGTACATCAGAAGCAACATGTACAATGGATACCAACTACTTGTGTTAGTTACCAATTATTTTGGAGAAAAAAGTTTTTTGTAAAAAAAACTAAAAGGAGAGATACAAAAATAGGTTAATAGAAATGTTTCACAGTTATTTCATGCTTTATTTATTCACATTTTGTTTATGCGATTATTAACATGACCTACTCACCAGGTCTCCTCCCAGTAGGACATGCCCCGAACACCTCACCCAGAAGGCACCCAGGAGGCATCCTTGTCAGATGCCTGAACCACCCTTCAGAGGATTTCCGCTGTATCCACAATCTTGTTCTTTTGGTCACTACCCACAGCTCGTGACCATAGGTGATGGTAGGGATGTAGATCAACCGATAAATTGAGAGCTTCGCTTTTACACTCAGCTCTCTCTTCACCACGACGTACAGTGTTCGCAACACTGCAGCCACAGCACCAATCTGTCTGTCGATCTCACGCTGCCTTTTCCCGTCAGTCGTGAACAAGACCCTAAGTTTAGATACCTAAACTCCTTCACTTGGGGCAGGAACTAGTTCCTGACCCAGAGTGGGCACTCCACCCTTTTCCAGCTGAGGGCCATTGCCTCAGATTTGGAGGTGCTGATTCTCATTCCCACCGCTTCACGCTCGGCTGCGAACTGTTCCAGTGCGAGGTGGAGGCCATCAACCGATGAAGCCAACAGAACCACATCATCTGCGAAAAGCAGAGAGGAGATTCTGAGACCACCGAAGTGAAAGACTTCCGCCACTTGGCTACACCAAGAAATTCTGTCCATAAAAATTACAAACAGAATCAGTGACAAAGGGCAGCCCTGGCGGAGTCCATCAGCCACTGGAAAAGAGTCTGACTTATTGCCGGCTATGCGGACCAAGCTCCTGCAACAGTTGTATAAGGATCGAATGACCTGTAGCAATGGGTCAGATGCCGATTCTCCCAAAGCACCTCCCACAGGACAATCAGAGAGACACGGTTGGAGTCTTCTCCAAGTCCACAAAGCACATGTAGACTGCTTGGGCAAACTCCCATGCACCCTCATGTATCCTCAAGAGGATAAAGAGCTGGTCCAGTGTTCCACAGCCAGGACAGAAACCGCATTGTTCCTCCTGTATCTGAGGTTTGACTAAGGGACAGACTCTCCTTTCCAGCACCCTGGCATAGACTTTCCCAGGGAGGCTGAGGAGTGTGATCCCCCTATAATTGGAATACACCCTCCGGACCCCCTTCTTAAAGATGGGAACCATGACTCTGGACTGATCTCCAAGCAGCACTGTAGAGGCGTATCAACCAAGACAGCTCTACAACATCCAGAGCCTTCAGGAACTCAAGGCAAACCTCATACACCCCAGGTTGCCCTGCCACCAAGGAGTTGTTTAACTGCCTCATTAACCTCACCCCCAGAGATAGTCATCCCCCTTGTCCCCAGACTCTGCTTCCTCCATGGAAGATATTACAGTGGGATTAATTAGGTCCTCGAAGTATTCCTTTCACCACGCAACAATGTTCTCACCACCACGACAGGCACCAACCACCTTGCGGCCGCAGCTCAGTGCAGTAGCTTCAGCAATGGAGGTGCTGAACATAGTCCATTCAGACTCAATTCCCCAGTCTCCCTCGGAATGCTGTTGAAGCTGTGTCAGAGGTGTGAGTTGAAGATCTCGCAGACCTCTGGGCCTCTGTTCCCAGCTATACGTTTAGGTGCGCCGGGTATGTCCAGCATACCCACCTGATGCGACTCACCACCACATGGTGATCAGTTGACAGCTCAGCCCCTCTCTTCACCCGAGTGTCCAGAACATATGGCCGCAGGTTTGGTGATACAATTATAAAATCGATTATCGACCTGCGGCCTACAGCGTCCTGGTGCTACGTCACCCAGCGAATAATTCATTTAAAAAAATTATTTCATATTTTTTTATTATTCTGTTTGTTTTTGTCCTATCTGTGTGTGTGTGTGTGTGTGTGTGTGTGTGTGTGTGTGTGTGTGTGTGTGTGTGGGTGTGTGTGTGTGTGTGGGTGTGTGTCGTCACTCCACTTAGCAAACAGCCAGTTCTGTTTAATGATTTTACAATAAATTTCTTATAAACTGAAGATGAAAATGTTTTGCAAACCTGGCAGCTTTCAAGTCCTTTGCCCATTTGTCACTCCTTTTGTGTAACAGCATAAGAATTAATTAGGCTGTGTTCCAGCTGAAGTTTAGAATGTTACAGTAATTTATGAGGAGATGAGATTCCTTGGACACATTCTTAGACCTGTATCAATTTACTATTTTTTATTGATACTCTGGTGTATGCGTGGATACAGTATGTATGACTCGTAGATGGTATTACTCTGTACTGATAGAGCTAAAGCAAGATTTATTTGCAGCACCTGGGGTTTGTGGTGAGGCACACATTTTCACCATTGAGTACAAACAGGCAGGCACAAACTAAAGCAGAAAACATTCAGAAGAACATTTAACATATATAAACAAACATAAGAGTGCAGAATACATTCTTTTTTAACAACCACACTCATGCATGTCTATAAGGGTACAGTACTATGTCCATGAATGTGGGACATCATATTCAAAGCTCTTTTAATCAAAGAACTGAAACATGTTCTTAGCATTTTTACTTTACATTAACTGGATTTTCCCCACAGTGCTGCTTTGATGGGTGAACCTTTATCAGAAAATGGCAAAAGCACAAAAAGTATGAACAAAATAATTTCCAGCTTCCACAGCAAGCTGAAGCCACCACTTAATTGCATGCAATTTTACTACACTACTACTAGTGTGTGTGTGTGTGTGTGTGTGTGTGTGTGTGTGTGTGTGTGTGTGTGTGTGTGTGTGTGTGTTGACTGAATGATACTCAGTCCATTTTCATTCCTGGGGTGTCAAATACTATCTTGTCAAAGTCACTAGTGTCTGAGAAACACACCAAGATGTTAAGATGTGACCAGGAACCCATCATTTAGCTCCATGTCTAAAGTCCCAACACAGAAAATTCGGGTATACTTCACTGGCTGAAAACTTTGTGATCCTGCCTCCTCCTGTGGACTTTGTTGCTCTTTAAAACTCTCTCATTGTCTAATATTTCTATAGCTGGCGCATCAAAACATCAGCTCCAAGGGGCACCTTGTACAGGTGACATTGTATTATACCTTGAAAGGTGTGGTGTTTTGTTTATTGCATTCATGGTGCAGAAAAAAAAAATCACCATAAATTCTGGGTTTAGAAATAAACAGTGATTTGACCTTAGTTTTAAGCACATCATCCACCAAATTAAATTTTTGTTTTTCACTTGATCTTGTGACCTTGCAACAGCTGAGTTTCTCTTATTGTTTCTTCTTAAAAATGATTCTTGATCACTCCTCCAAGTCTGAGTTTGCCTGGAAACGTCGTTGTGATGAGGCCCTGAAGCTCTGGTAAAGTTTCTGACTCATTATAGGAAGCTGTCCAAATCCCTCATACTGCCCCTGTGTTTCCCTGGTGCATTTGCAAGGTTGTCCATGCGGGTTCTCTTTTTTGGATTTTAATGCCGTGTAACAGCAAAACGCACACACATATGACTGCTCTCAGAGCTGCAGTAGGAGGCGTTTGGGATCAATTGTGGATAACTGGGTCTCCACGTGACATAATCTCACATTAGAACAGCCAGCTGTGTAGCAAGCATGCTCACTCCCTGTTTATAGATGGAAAGACTGTATTTTGGGCTTGCACCTCTCGTACATGTATTGATACCTGTTCATTCGACTGGCTTTAATCTGAAAATAATGAAAAAACAGTTGGTAATACTTTCTCCTCGTGTTTCTATCACTCACTGTGCGTGAGAGAGAACTGACCTACACCGCAATGTAATGTATCTCTCCTGATGATGAACATGAGGGTTATGTGTATGTGACATCACCAACTCTATCTTTGTCATTATTTTTTCCTGATTACACGGACATCATACAGTCAATCGTAACTTGCTAAGACCAATTTTGTAATCAATGCCCACAGAAAATGGGATTCCTCTAGCCACTGGCAATTAATACATTTGTGTCCTTTTTTTAACACTAGAGAGCTGAGTTTGAAATTACCAATGACTGGCTCCCAGTCATTTGCATATTTATTGCAGCTGAGGACGAGGTGGTGGTGGCAGCGGCAATGGTGGTGATGGTGGAGGGGGGGTGGGGAACTGGGGCAAATGATTGATGTGGAGCTCGCCTCCTGCATTACAAACAGCCCATTATTGCGCAGCTAGAGGAAGAGAGAGAGCAAGAAAGAGAGAGAAGAGAAGAAGAAAGAGACAGTGAGCGTGACAGAAAGAGAGAGAGGGAGGATGAAGAGCGGTCTAGCATACAGTTGATTAAAGTTGAAGACACTGGGATCAGTCTGCACTGGAGGTTTTTGTCCACCTGCCACACCTCTTTCTCTTTCCCTCCTTTTCCTTTTTTGTTTTTTCCCTGCACCTCACATCCTCTCACTACGTATTTTGCAGTGAAGATAGCTGGGGTGGGAGCATTAAAAGGCTGTTTTAATGGATGTTGACAAGGAGTGGACAAACAAAAGCCAAAGCCTGAGGATTTGCTTGAAAAGATTCAATCAGACATGTTTTCACTACGATTAATTGGTGGACTCAGAGGGGGAGGGATGGCAGGGATGTGGGGATGAAGGGATTGGTGAGGGAGGTGTGAATGAGTGTGATTGTTCTGAATGCCACCCCCCCCCCCCCCCCACCACCACTTCTCCTTTTCCTCCCACACCCCCATGCTTCTCTCTGTCATTTTGAGCGATAGTTTGGAAATGTCCTTTGAATTATGCTAAAGAGCAAACTCGTCCTGCCCTCCCACTACCTCCTCCTCCTCCCCGTGAATTATGAGTATTATTTCAGGGAGGTGGGATGTGGTGAGCCAGAGAACAGGACTATACCACTTTGATTGAATCGGACCTGCCTCTACTTGTGTCAGATACACACTCACGTGCACGCTGATAAAATTGCTGTTATGTGCATGTTTGGGTGATTAGCATAGACAACCATGCCATGACATGGCTCACAAGGTCAAAGACGTCTTGAAGATCTAACCACGAAGCCCGTGATGCCACACACGCTTTATCTATATCACTTTGAAATTTTGGGCTTTCTTGTTTCATCATAGGCCATAATGGAATCCCAGTGTTTAGAATTTCCAGTTCCCAGTAAGAATTTTTGTCTAAAAGGATATTGATTCATTAGAACTTGGATATTATTTTAAGAATTCAGTATTAAAAATATGCAATTTCTGTATTTTTAACTTCTGGTTTTATTTTATTATCTCACTATTTCAAAATTGTAACTGTTTTCTTTCAGTTCATTTAAAATTCAATTCAGTGTTATTTATACAGCACCTCAAGAGCTAACAGTTGCCTTAAGGCACTGTTGTAAGATAAAAACCCTATAGTGATACAGAGAAAAGCCCAATAATCAAACAAACCCCATGAGGAAGTACTTGGTGACAGCGGGATGGAAAAACTTCCTTTTAACAGGGGGAAACCTCAGGCAGAACCAGGCTTAAGGGGCGGGGTGATGAGAGGGAGACAGGACAAAAGACACACTGTGGAAGAAAGATTATTTATGACAAATGATTAAATGTAGAGAGATCTATAAATACACAAAATCACATAGTAATGGCTAGCACCACATATAAAACACCGGGACATAATCACGAGCCAATTAGCATGTAAAACATCACCACAAGTGGAAATGACAGCAGCGACATCGGCAACTCTCAGAAGAAGACAAAATCACGCCTAAGACTGCAAGTCTGCTTCCTGGTCGTAGCTATAGATATTAATCACCCCAAAATGTGACTAAGTTAATAAATTTTGCTTCCACTGTGGTCATGAGTGTTTATAGCATTACACTTCTCAGAATAGAGTTCCCAATAACCAGTGTTTTTGTCACGTCTGGGGCAGCAGTCGTGTGGTGTTTGGCGAGGGAGGATCCAAGTTAGCCAAGAACCAAGATAGCACCCCAGGAGATCAAAACAAAATGTCCATCACCCGCACACTGGGGCTTGTGAAACGGAGTCCCAAAACATAGTTCAGGGGGCCCACCCGGGGCCCAATAGCCCAGAAGTCCAGGATGAAACAGTTTAGGGGGTTGGCCGCGCGGAAGGCAGCGGCGGCGACACAAATCTGAAAATTGGACGCACAGAAAGCAGCGGCGGCAGACATTGTCCCTGTGAGGATGAATTCTGACTAAATGGAATGAACTGCAATCTAAAACCTTAGCTGACAGTGATGACCATGGTGATGCTCCATGAAATATCAAATTCAAACTTTAAATCCAAAGCTGACAAAATTCAGATAATGCCCAGTAGAAACATTTTTGTATTTTTTTATTAATATTTTAGCATGCATGGGTAACCTAATCACATACTAAGTTTCACTTTCTGTATATACACCTGTAGTGCACTGATTCAGTATATTATGCAAATCCAGAGGTAACGAAGACTGCAGCAACATTAGCTTTGTGATGTTAAGCTTGGGGAGGTACGGCTCCCAGGCAACATCTGTGACTGCTCATCCCTCCTTCCAGTCTGTATCTCCGCCTCTCCAAACTTCAGATGATCCTCAGAAGTGTGGTGAGAATGTCGGCTTTGCTTGGGTGGGGTGGGGGGGATAAGAAGTGGGACAGTGAGAGTGCGTATACAGCAAATTGGGAGCGCCATCAAATTATACTGGCATTAAGGGGGTTTCACAGGGTGTAATCCACACACCAAAGCCTGCCCGCCACTCCCTCTGTACAACACTAAACTTTTGTCAATGTAAACGCAGCATTTCATGCTCTGCCATTAATCTGTCGGATTACAGGATGCAAGCCATTTGAGTAGGGTTTGGGTGGGGGTATAGGAAATAGGGTGAAGGGTGGATAAGTAATGAATTCTCCTGATATTAGCTTAATACTTGGTGTCAGGTGGCAGAAATAGGTGGTAGAAGGAGGTACCTGGTTATAGTCATGCATCTTTGTCACTGTCCTCTTTCTACAAACCCACAACTACTTAGACTTCAATGAAAAAAGTCTGAAATGTTGCCCTATCTCTTTCTCTGTTCCCTGTGATGGAATGGAGGGGGAAGGGTGATGTGCAGTTTATTTCAAGAGGGTACCCCACCTGGGGACAGCACTGGAGAACAAGCTTGTCACACTGAGGGAGATTTGCCCTCTCTCATCTGGACATGGAGGAGCTCACAGTGGGAGCTGAGGAGAATCCAGGCATGGTTTCCAATAGTTGGAGTGTTCTAGGAATAGGTTGACACACCAAGTGGTGTATCTTTCATTCTGGGCATAAGAATAAACGTTAGGGAGGCAGGTAAGAGGCCTATGTGTTTTTAAGAATTAAGAGATGCTTTGCTTGTTATTTTGGCCATGTTCACATTAAGTTTGATTACCTGAAAATATTATATAAAACTGTTTGGACTCTAATTACTGCTGTGGAACTGACCATGCCAGACTGGGGCATAACACCAAATGTCATATTTTACACCAATACTAACTAGGGTTCAAAAAGTAAAAGACACTAGAAAAAACATATTAATGAGAGTAATAAAGATTTGTTTTAGCTTTTATAGTGTTTTTCTGTAATGAGCTGTGGTCATTGTCACAATGCTGTAGAATCATTCAACACTGGAAAAAGAACACTTCAAAGAAATAAGAGATGTATGTAATTTTTTTTCATAATTGTAACTGTAACTTCTTGTTACAATTACTTGTAGTAACTTGTAGTTCAGAAAAAACATACATAAAAGAAAAAATAAAATGTTTCCACCTGATGAGCTCTTGAACTACAAAAAATGAAAGTTAGAAATAAAAATAACTGTAGAGAAGAAAATGTTAAGAGAAATAACAACATACTACACGTGTCTCATCATGTACAGTTTTATATAAAAATATTTCCCCCTTCCTAATTTCTTATTTTCTGCACATTTGCCACAAAGTATGTTGCTGAAATACCTGACTGTGTAATTGAAATAAAAATTTTAAAAGGTGCTCAGGGGATCACAAGACAGTCCCACTTCCAAATCAACAGCAGTAAAAAGAAAAACATAATTTAGCAACTGTAAATGCAATAACCGAACGATTAGTCTCTAATCAAAGCATCATGTGCAGCCTCAGGTTTAGGAGTCAAGTCACCACTGCCTCTTGTTAGGCTCGAGCTGAGAGCCCTCTCATTCTTCAGATTCTTTAGTTACCAATCAGGTCAAGTGGAGTGACCAACCTATGACAGGTGTATAATCAGGTAAGTGGTAATTGCCATGTTTAATTTTATGAAACTCTTTTGGTCATTGTATGTAGAGATGAAAAATAATGTGTGTGTGTGTGTGTGTGTGTGTGTGTGTGTGTGTGTGTGTGTGTGTGTGTGTGTGTGTGTGTGTGCAGAAGGGCACTCATGCTCATACACCACCACATGCGCTGCTCTACCTTCTGGAATAAATTGAATGTCTGTCCTCACACTATACATCAAGACAAATAATGATTTACCAACTGCCTTCTTCCCTCTTCCAGCCGAGTGCTGGCTCTGTGGATATGCATTGTGCTGGCTCCCCCTCTAAACATTCTGATGTCTCTATCAGCCTTTTCACTTGTCTCTGTTGTTCACTATCTGTGTTTCTGTTGGAGGCTCAGCCATCACGCTCTCCGTTGTCCTGCCAACTTGTACTGTAGAGCCTTGTGTTCAAGGAGAGGCAGTAAAGATATGTAGTCTTCTGCCAGCTCTTGCTTCTATTGCAGACATCTTAGACATTGTTTGTATACTTGCAGATAAGCAATTATCAGTTTGAACAGTTCTGACTGCCTTATTAAATGGACAAGGAAACTAGAATGTCATAATAAGAAAAAAGGCAGTGTCATCACCACCTGGAGCAAAGCTTGTGTTATGACATGTGGTAGATGTTCAAAAGTGAGTATTTTAGCCAAGACCATTATCTGACACAGGTCCTAAGAGATACATCTGGCCCTTCAACTGATCCAGCTTCTGTTTGCCAAAGCTTCATCAGAAAACAGAAAAACAGGGACAAAATGCTGAGGTATGCAAAAAAAAACATTGATAGCAACATTAGCAAGAAGGAACATGTGAAGCTCAGGAAATACCAAAGGCTTAGAGAGGAGCTAGAGGAAATGTGGAGAGTGAAGGCAACAGTAGTCCTCCGTGGTAATCAGAGCACTTGCTGCAGTGACCCACAAACTGGGCGATTCACAGATTCCAGGAATGACATCCTCTGTCTAGAAGAGTGGAGTCCAAGAAACAATGAAGATACTGTACAGAATCTTTAAGCTCCCATAGAGGATCTGAGCTTGTAGGATAAAGACAGCAGGGTGAGTGGGAGAGAGTGAGACATTTAACTTGGTAGAGACATTGTTAGACTCAGAAACAGAAATTTTGGCAATCACACAGTCTTTATATTTGCCAGCTCAGTCTAAACAATAAGAGACATGAATTTCCTTCGTAATTACAGGCTCAGCAACAGAAAACACATGCTCAATATTATCAGGCTTAAGAATGTAAAACTCAGTCCTTTTAAAAACAGAGGTCTTAAGGTTAAAATTTGCTGGCTCAAAGAAAAAGAACAGGAGAGTAGGTCAATGTGACTCATAATAGAAGCTGGCCCAGGAAGCCCACCCTTGGCAGACGCATAGTGGACAACAGCGTCCAGCTGAGGTGTGGAGCAACAATGGCAGGAGCCCAGCTTTCTTCTTGAGGGGGAGATTTCAGAGCTATTGGCTTCCAGTATACCAGCCAAGGAAGAGACCGGATCCAAAGTGGGGCTAGTTAATTCCCCTGGCAGCATTACCTCCAGTGGGCAGGACTGTGGTTGCATCAAGGCTAGAGTGCTCGGTGGTGGCCATGTCGAGGGTGGCAGGCTGAGCAGTAGTGCCTGTGAGCCCCAGGGCCCAGTCCAAAGGGGCAGATCACAGCTCCTCAGAGGTTATCTCCAGCTGGTGACCCCATGACAATAAAAGCATAGGAAATAATGGTTAAAGCCTTCAACACAGTTTATAGTGGCTAGTTAGACACATTTGACAGAAATGGTAAAGATTCTACAATATTATAGGTAAGACCTTCACAACAGTGGGAAGGAAAAACTCCCTTTTAACAGGAGAAAACTTCTGGCAGAACCAGGCTCAGGGAGGAGCAGCTGTAGGTGTATAAACATATATCGAGACAAAAAAGGTGAGTGAAGAAGAAAAATTCAGTGGATCATAGGACGCCTAGCAATCTAGGCCTATTGTAGTATCACAAAGGGACAATTCAGGGTGCCCCGATCCAGCCCTGACTATAAGCTTTATCAAAAAGTAAAGTTTTATGACTAATCTTTAAAGCAGAGAGAGTGTCTGTTACGTTGAAACCAAGCACACCATTGTTTTCCTTGTGACATTACCAATAAGTTTGATGTGTCACATGGCCCTCTTCCTATTGAAAAAACAAAAGTTGTATCCAAGATGGCCGACTTCTAAATGGCCACCATGGTCACCACCCATCTTGAGGAGTTTGCCCCCTCACATATACTAATGTGCCACAAACAGGACTTTAATATTACCAACCATTCCCATTTTATTACGCTGTATCCATATAAATGGCCCACCCTGTACTTTTAAACACTTTAGGAACAACAAGTAAGCCAGCAGTCTGGGAGTGGCATGCTTTACTGCAGTGATATTGGAGTGAACTCTTTAGAAACAAATATTCAAGGATATTGAAATTTCAGTAGATGAGGTTTTGCACATAAGACAGTTCTTTGTATTTATTGAGCGTACTCAAAAGTTTCTTCACTTTTAATTATATTTAAAAGCTTCCATTCAACAACCTTTTTTTCCAAATTATCCATGCTTCATGTGTGATAACAGGTTAGCTTAGTCTGTGTGGTCAGCAAGTAACAGATTTAGTGCCTTAAGACAAGCCATGATTAAGATGTGGCCACAATTTAGGGTGCATTACTATCTTGTGACCTTGATTTCCCTCATTGCTGCCCAACTATTACAAATGAATTGCCACAGTATAATACCTTGGGAGAAGCAGTGTTGAAGTTGCATGTCTTATGAAACAAAACGTAAAAAAGAACAAATCTAGGAAGGGAAACGAGTGTATAGTTCCTATAAAAACATATCTGGTAAAAACGAAACAATCTTAAAACTCAGACCACTATTCATCAACTAATCCTTTCAGTTGTACACACAAACAAACCCATTTAAATGTATTTCCCCACACTGTGACAAGCAACCTCCACAAAATTCCCAGTGTTGGAGAGCATTGCTGCTCCTTAGGAACACCGGGGTTTCTGTCAAATTCTGCCGTGACTCAATTCCAGAGCTTCGTCACACCTCCAAACTGATCTTAACACAGAGAGGAAAGTATAGCTACGGGGTCGAGACTGCTGGTTGGAATTGCACGGAAGAAGTCTTGACTACTTAAATCCGCTTTGATCTGAGTTTCCTGGAGAGGGGATTGTCTGCTTGGTCCTGTGGTAACACTTTTGTACCACCACTGCTTTTTGCATCATCTCATCCTGTGTGAAGAAGTCATACTTTGCCTTTCTCTCCCCCCTTTCTCTGTCTCATGCAGACAACTGCACACAAATGCATGCAAACACACATCCACAAATCCACAGGCACATTTTCTGTCAAACATATTCTATTCCTGTCTTTCTCTCACCCTTACTCTTTTTTCTCTCTCTCCATTTTTTCTTTGACTTCCACAGACACTAATTCCCTTTCTTCAAGGGCAAGCATCTCACGGCACATCATCTGAATAAGACTTTGAGTCGCCGTGCCCTCCCAGGGCTTAAGTCCGCAGAGCCCTTCTTCCCGATCCCCTTTTTAATGTTCTAACACCAGCCTAGTGCCATCAATAAATATTAACATCCAGAGGGATGAGATATGCTGCGGCTAGGCCGTCTGTTCACTGCATGGGTCTCAGGGTGGCTGTCTCTCAGCTGATACTGAGGAAGAATTGTTGAGCCAGTGACCCAGACAAAAAAAAAAAAAGCACTGGGGCTGTGCAGCTCTCGTAGCTGCTATTCAGGAAATGTCTCAGCCAATCATGCCATTAAATCACCTGTCAAAACTGTTGTTTCACCAAAGCAGGGTGGGGGATTTTTCATTTTTAATAGGTCTTCCAAGACAAAGACATTCTTTGGTCCTCATATCTGACATCCAAGTGATTAGCTTTGCACAGTGTTACTCACAGTTATAGTAGACTTAAATCAAAAGTCTTGAACTGATGTGAAATGTTGCTGTCTTTATTTTTTATTATTTTTTTTAACAAAAATATTAATTTGCTCCCAGATATCTAGCTAGATAGATGTTCTTCCTTTTAAATGGTTATGCTCTTAGTCTGGCATTGATAGGGACAGCGAGGTCTGTGGTGGGAGACAGCAGGGCCAATTTCTTTAATATTTTGGCTTTACTACAGCGAAGTTGTCACAATGTGTACATATACCCTGATTCTAAATCCCCAAGTTTCACATCCTCAATTCCTCTCCTCATTTTATTCCCCAGCCCTTGATTCCCACCACCATTTTAAAGCGATATCAGATATGATGTTTGATGCAACTGCATTATAAATAGTTTTCTTATCACCCAATTACAGCTGTAATTTCTGACCTCACGTGCAACAATGACAATATACCAGCTGTCCAGCTGCGTATCCCGCCTCTTTTATACATCAAAGGGAAAGATACCTACGTAGATGTAGCTCCCTTAGTGAGCTTCAACTCTCCTTGGTCCTCTAGTGCAGCAGTCCCCAACCTTTTTTGCGCCACGGACAAGTTTATGTCTGACAATATTTTCATGGACCGGCCTTTAAGGTGTCACAGATAAATACAACAAAATAAAACCAGTACCGGTACCAAAAAAAAGAAGATTCATTCATAACACACCGGAAAAGACCCAGGGAAACCGAGTCAAAAAATAACGATAAAAATCGATAAAAAACCCTGAAAAACATAAATTTCACACCCGAGCCTCAACTCTCACGGTCCGTGGCCCACGGGTTGGGGACCACTGCTCTGTTACAACTGTGTAGATTTTGTATGATTTGACATGCAGATGGCTCAGGGATAAGAAATGTTGCCTCATAACAAGGTTGTCCTGGGATTGAACACAACATCTAAGACATGCTGGGTTAAATTTCTTGTCAGTATGTGTTAAAAAAAATAGTTATTGTGTGTTTTATTCATTAAATTTAATAGTATTTCTATTTCTCACATTTTTTTTTATCTGTGCCCAAAGAGCAATGTAAAAGATCTGTGTGGAGGTGAGATGTTTTTTTTTGGCTCAGCTGTAGAAGGGAGTGGTGAAATGGTGTGGTATGGGACCAGTGCCAGCTGAGGAGAGTGGCACATCTGTCTCGCATAGTTAATCAACCTCTCCTCTAATAGTAGGTGCAGAGTTGGAGACAGACACACGTGGAAGAGACACTCAGTAGTAAAAGTTTTGAAAGGAGCCAGCACTCAACAGTCAGGCACATTAAGTGGAGCAAACATAAGGGTGTGTACTATATATAGATAGTTTATCAAATAAAGAACTGTGTGTACAATCCCCAAGGTCATGCTCATCCTTGCTGGGAGAACTCACAGTCACCAGAGCCACACTTATACCCAGCAGAGGATGGCCACCCTGGGCTACTCCCCTGAGAACTATCACAGCTGGTTCTGGAACACCAAGCTGGAGCTGGCCGACCACTTATTTTCCTATTCCCAGTAGTTGAAAGACACTGCCACAAGATAGCTGGCGCCAGAGAATCAGAAGGGTAACAACATCTGCTGGAACTACTGGTGAAGAAGCAGTTTGCTGGAGTGGGAGTCTCAGCGGAACAGAAGATGACGGCTGGGAACGTAGGGCTGGTAGGGGTAGGGCTACACAACATGATATACAGAAACAGTATGCTTTTGCAACATCTCTGCAAAAGTGCAAAAAGTGTGACACCGGTGCTGTTTTAGGTATTTCCCACATGAGAATTCTGTAAGAGATTTTGACAGAATAGGACATGTCATTTATGTCATCCATAAGAGAACTGTATAAATTACTACATACTAAGTCTATCACCCCTAGACTGATGGTCTGGTGGAGCCCCTGAATAAGACTATAAAAATCTAGAGTCATAAGTTCATTAGTGATGATGAACACAATTAGGACCAGTGATTGGATCCTCTGTTGTTTGCAGTGCAGGTGGTTACCCAGGCCCCCAAGCAATTTTCTCCCTTTGAACTGCTGTTTAGTAGGAAACCACGTGTGGTTCTTAGAGAAAACTGGAAGGCCCAGTAAAAATGAAAATCATTAAAATTCAGTAAAAATTAAATTCAGCTGATTACGGACCTGAAAGCCAAACTATGCACACGTAGTAGATTATCACATGAAACTTTTCTTTAGGCCCAATAATTACAACAACATTTGTTCAGCAGAGGAACCAGAAATAGACCATTTTCTTCAAAATAAAATTGCAAAAATGATTCATAATCGTCTCACAGATATAGCATTATCTACAACTACTTTCAGTACCATTGATATTTATTTAGAGTTTTTTTTTCAACTGATCTTTCTGAGTTAACTGAGACCCCATTCCTACAAAACTGCTCAAAGAAGTCCTGCCATTAATTAATGCTTCAATCTTAAATATGATTAACCTATCCTATCTCTAATAATCGGCTATGTACCACAGGCCTTCAAGCTGGCTGTAGTTAAACCTTTACTTAAAAAGCCATCTCTAGACCCAGCTGTCTTAGCTAATTATAGGCCAATCTCCAACCTTCCTTTCATATCAAACATCCTTGAAAGAGTAGTTGTCAAACAGCTAACAGATCATCTGCAGAGGAATGGCTTATTTGAAGAGTTTCAGTCAGGTTTCAGAGCTCATCACAGCACAGAAACAGCTTTAGTGAAGGTTACAAATGATCTTCTTATGGCCTCTGACAGTGGACTCATCTCTGTGCTTGTCCTGCTAGACCTCAGTGCTGCGTTCGATACTGTTGACCATAATATTCTATTAGCACGATTAGAGCATGCTGTAGGTATTACAGGTACTGCGCTGCAGTGGTTTGTATCATATCTATCTAATAGACTCCAATTTGTGCATGTAAATGGAGAGTCCTCTTCACACACTGAGGTTAATTATGGAGTTCCACAGGGTTCAGTGCTAGGACCAATTCTATTTACATTATACATGCTTCCCTTAGGCAGTATCATTAGAAGACATAGCATACATTTTCACTGCTATGCAGATGACACCCAGCTCTATCTGTCCATGAAGCCAGATAACACACACCAATTAGTTAAACTGCAGGAATGTCTTAAAGACATAAAGACCTGGATGGCCGCTAACTTTCTGCTTCTTAATTCAGATCAAACTGAGGTTATTGTACTCGGCCCTGAAAATCGTAGAAATATGGTATCTAACCAGATTCTCACTCTGGATGGCATTACCTTGGCCTTTGCTTGTAACAATATCTCAGGCTTCCTTTCAGATTGTTTGGTTCTTCAGCTACCTTCCAGTGCCTCATGGACAGGGTGTTGTTGCCCCCATGCTGCATATCCTGCTGCCTGCCTGGATGATGTTATTATCTATAGTAACACCTGCCTGGAGTATATGCAGTGGGTGGCTGTCATACTGGAGTCTCTGAGAACACAAAGAAGTGTGACGTTTGAGGGAGGTATACCATCTAGGGCGGTGGTCCCCAACCTTTTTTGCGCCACAGACCGGTTTAATATCAGAAAATATTTTCACACACCGGCCTTGAAGGTGTCACAGATAAATACAACAAAATAAAATGATAAAAACTGTGGTATTTTGTAAATACAATAATAAAAGCGCATTCACTGTGTAATGTGTAACTTTATTAGCAGCGTCCTCCTGAAATGCGCCAACAACATTGAGAGTAACATCCTTCTCTCTGCCCCTTAATGCTCTCTAGTCGCTATGGTAAAGCGTAAATATTTATTTCAAAATAAGACACACAACTACAACACAGGAAAAGACCCAGGGAAACAGAGTTAACGATAAAAACCCTGAAAAGCATAAATTTCACACACGAGAATTGAAGTAGTTCCAGGTGGTGTGTTAAAGGGGGGAAACAGGCCCTCTGTGCTCCTCCGCACTCCTAACTATTCTCTCCTGTTTGTCCTAGCCATGTAGAGAAACAATGCTTAGCGATCCAATGGGCAAGTTTCTAGAGCTCCACTGCTGGGCACATTATGTTGAGCATGATTAAGCATATGTATATATACAGAAAGTGTGTCAAACAAAGAACTGTGTACAAACCACAGGCTGACACTCAACCTTAGTGGGAGAACTTGTAGTTGCTGCAGCTACAATCTGTTTTAATGAGGTTTAGCTATTACTGTGAAGCCTTGTTTGATGCCAGCAGCCCTGTAAAGAGAAAGAAAACTAAAATCTCTACTATTTAGCTATTGACAATATGGTAGTTTCATCAAAGTAATTCTGAAAAATTAACTTTGGCAAGTAACTGTCACTTCACTATGGAGGGACCAAGGCTAGCTATTTCTTTCTCTTTTGCCTCAGCAATCCTCTTCATCTCTGATTCCTGTTCCATAATATACAGATCTGAAATGAAATATTGATCACCTAATTTCATTTTACAAATCTCATGGTGAATTTTAACTGAATTAGCTTTTTTACTTGAAATTCATAATCTGTTATTACTTGGTCAAAAAAAATATATAATTTATCGTCAATTTATATACCTTTAAAAAATAGAGTCAGTTCGCCCTGATTTCCTGATTAAGAATATTGAGAATATCTATAGAATATCAAGGAAATGTTAAATTTGCCCTTTTTTAATGAAAACAATATCTGATGTGCAAAACAAAATGTGAAAACCCTCAACATTTATAAGTTTTCGCACCCATATAGTGCAAGACTTGGCTTAATGACTTTAGCTCCAGCAACTACCGCTATAGGACACTGTCACACTCACTCCTCTTCTCTTGTCCCTGACTCCCAGCTCCCACCCCCGAGCCCAGATTCATTACAAGCTGTGGCCAGGGTATTAAGATACGGCTGCATTAACAAAGTTGTCTCTGTATCTTAATTGAATCTACCCCCGCCAGAGCCGAATCTGGATTATGTTTACCTGAAATATAAGCGGCTCGGCAGACAGAACACGGCCCCACTGATAAAACACTGGGTTCCCCCCCCCCTTCCCCAATCCTAATCCCCAACTGTAATTTGTTCCTCAGTGGCTGTAGCTGCAGCGATGGCAACACCTGATTGGAATTCATTCCAAGAACAGGGAAAGCATCTACAGGTAAGTTCATCTATTAAACAGCGAAGGAACATCTGAGTGCACAGGAGGTTCACATGCATGAGTACAGATCTGGCTTTATCAGCCAACTTTAAACAATATTCAATCCTCTGCTTGCCTTTTGCTGTTTTAAATATCTCTGACAGGTTGATTTGGGTGGGATTTTGGATCTGGGGACCCTACTGGCTTAATGACATGGCTGAGGTGGGGACATGCCTGGATCCCAAAGTGAGTTTCATAATTTTCCTAAAGAACAAAGATTAGGAAGAAAGCATAGGTCATGGTCAAAAGAAATCAAAGTTCAAACTTCCATGTGACCTACAGGTCCAAGGTTACCTGATTACTGTTACAAAGCTGATGGAGGCACTTTGCTTCAGGTTCAATAATAAAACAGGCAGTTCAGTTTAATTGAATGCTTAGCAAATATCACTCATTATACTAACTGATATTTGAAAACTCCATAATTATTTAATGAAATTGTAAGTACTCACAATTAAGTATATAACTCCTAATGTTTCATAGCAATGACAATGGAAAAAAGATACATTTCATCCTGTAGCTTTCGGTATCATTACTATACTTGACCACCAAGTGTTAAGTTTGCATGTTTTTCCCACTGGTTCCCTCCAGGTAGTGCGTCTTCCTCACACAACCTAAAGACATGCCGGGCATTAGGTTAACTGATGTTTCTAAACTGGCCATAGGTGTGAACCTCAGTGTGAATGGTTATCTTTCTCTCTGCATTAGAGAGGGCGATGTCATGCAGTATGAAACATTTCCTGTGTTTGTCCTTGTGGCAGCAGAGGTGAATCAGTTGTTAGAGAAGGTCCTCCACTGCCTGTCCAGTGAAATGTGCAGAGGATGGTTAGGATTATCCATGATGGGTAATGGTTTGTTTAGTGACTTTCTCTTTAATGCAGTTTCAGTAGCGTCTAGTTTGCTGGAACTGTCTTCCTAATCAGTTTATTCAGCCTGTTGATGTCACTCTCACTCTTCAGGAAGACTTAGCATGGGATTAGGCTTCTAAGTGATGTTGCTATCCTCTTTACATGGCCACCTCAAACCATGGTTTCCCCCAGTGTCCAAATTAGGAAAACCTTAAATATTTATTTATTTATTTAAGTATCATCAACTATCTGTTTGCTATTTATTTAATTATGTTTAGGATAAAGTGTTACCAGGTGTTCTTCAAATAATGTAGTAAGCAAATCCAGCTTTGTTTATACTGATGGCCAGCCTGTGAGATGATACAGGTATGTCAGGCATGGGAGACAAAAGAGGTTGCTTTAGGAAAATAGAACGCTTATTTAAAATGAAACCTCAGTGTTCTCAGTGTGGGTAAAGTTTACCCTCTGGCATTTTTAGGTATAAATAATATTTTATTTTGGATTTATCTGGGCAGTTTTTTTAACAACAAGGAACACTTTTAAGAAATTCTCAAAGACGTGAAACGATCATCAAATTATTATTTTCAGTTTTTACCCAATTCATATTTTATATGAAAAAAGAAACTTTGAAAATTTTGGAACTCAATAATTATGTTAACAACAAAACTGAGAAACAGCATGTCGAGACCAGACAAGGGTACATTTTATTCTGGGATTGGCACTCCACGCCCCCAGTTCAACACACAGCCATACATAATCTGGCTGGAGACCAAAAGGCTACAGTGACTAATTTTCTATGTGTGTCTGTGAAGGATAGACAGGCCAACACTGGGGGAGGTCCCACATGAGGGATGGGCCTAGATGGAGTTTGTAGGTAAGGGTTAGATCTGTTGCCTTTTTGTCCTTCACATCGCACTCTCTCCACCCGACCCTTTTACTTTTACTTTCCTTAGTTCCTCCCACCATACACTTGATTCTTTCTACCTTAGGTGAAGAGCAGGGCACTGCCAACACTCTAGCCCTCAGCATCCCATGTAACATCACAAACTATGGTAAATGGTAAATGGTGCTCTGCCAGAGTACTCAAAGCGCTCTATAGCACAGTAGGTGACCTGCTCTATCTCCTGAGCTACAGCCACCCCTTAACACATCAGTGGGGATCGGTATGCATTTTGTTATGCTTGTGCAATACAGTATATTAGTTTTGCTGTGATTCTACTTTTGCATTTGTGCTCTGCCTGTTGTCATCTGCAAATACACTTAGGCAGGGAGAAAGGCCAAGAAAATATACTCCAACATGTGTACACACAATAGTGAGCTGTAGGGGCCACTTCGACAGATGCCTCACTCTAGACCTTCCACGGACAAGAAAACAGGTGCTGGAGGCTACACACACACACACGCACGCACACACACAAACAGTACTTTAGCCACACTCTCTTATCTCCTGCAGAAGGGCTTAAGATAGAAAGCTTGCTGTACAGTAATTACCACCTACCCCCACCCCATGCTTACCGCTTCCAAACTTTCCCATCTTTCCTTTTGGTGACTGTCCCCCGATGGAATATTATCATCCTCTCCCATGTTTGGGTTCATCCCTCTACCTATCTCCTCCCACCTCCTGCTGGCCAGGAAGGAGACAACTGTACTGCTATGTCATAGACTGAGAGCAAGAAGCCCCCCACCCCTCCGGGGTTTTCATGGTGAGTCGGGCTCAGTCGGCATGCACTCGACGGGATGCAGCCTCTCCTTGGGTGACAACACAACATTCTCTGTGAACCCGCCCACCCCTCCACTTTGCTGCTATGGCTCCCATTCCCCCCATCCCAAAACAGATGCTCAGGACGAAGGCGGGCGCCATTCAGGGGGGACGTGGGTTAATTGGGGTAGTAGTGGGGGTTAATTTCAATTAAAACTTCAACTAATGGAGGTCAAGGAAGCGTCTGCAAACACCTGATTAAAACAAATGGTCCTGCCAGTCAAAACTTTATCTTGGTCAGCCTCCGGCAGAGTGTCCTAAAGAGAGAAAGAAAGAACAAAAAAGGGGGAGCAGGCAGAAGGAGAGAGAATGACTAATTGGGGGGCACTGCTTATGCAGACACATACACATAGACACACAGCCTCTCTGCAGATATCATGCGTTTTTCTCTATGTCTGGCTAAATGTGTTTATTACAGTTCAAATATAGGACTTTTTGAAATCTGATGATGATATTTTTCTAATAAAGTCTGCTGATATGATACCTGGTAAAACCTCTTTATGCCAATTTATTTAGTGATGAAACCTGTGATAAAAACACGGAACTGTCAACTACTGCATTAAACAAAGGATTTACACATCTCATAATGATAATGTTAACATTTTTGTTTGTGGAAAAAGTTTACAAATAGCATAATGTCTCATGACACTTGTGGTTGAGAAGTGGTAACAGGATCATATAAATCCAGTGGGGTGAGTGGACGTGGTCAAGAAATTTCATGAGTGTAAATCTGACATTCAAAGTTAAGACTAATCCAGAGAGTGTCTGAAGTATTGCACATCATGTGAAATTGAAGGAGAGTGTTGATAACATTAAAAAAAAAGTTTCATTTCCATTCCAGGGAATTTTGGGGGATTCAGTATCTTCTACACTTCAACATGGCAGTAATGCTGCAGCTGCTGGAAGTCCAAACAACCAACCTCCTGGAAAGCAGAGTGTGGTCTGCTCTACCACTATAGAAACTGCCACCCTGTATATATCTTAAAAATCACGTATATATCAAGTGTAAATGAGAACTCTAGCTCAGGGAAGTAACAGAAGGAAAACCTTGATGTCAGCAGATATGTTGAAGTTAATTTTGGCTTCATTTAATTTATAGTCTAGATTGGTCTAGTTGAACTTGGTTGAAGTTAACTCGAAACAGTTCGGACTCTTTATGTACAACCTGTGAATTTCTTACTTTCTGGTTTTTGTCACAGTATTGTTCTTTTTTCCCCTCTAGTCTCTACATTGATGTAACAGAACGAGTGTTTGAAAATGAGCAACATTTTTGCTCAAACTGAAACAACTGGGATTCATGCAGAGTTTTCTTTTTTCAGGTTGCATCACCTTGAAGAGCTTCACATCTCCAGTGCATATGTGTTTCTCACAACTTCACAGCATAGGGACGACCACTGTTTCAACCAATTAATCAAACTTATTATGAGAAGCTCATATCAGAAGTGAACTATATCAATATGTAACTAAATCTAACAGCCCTATCACTGCGTCCATCCAAAATGTGGAATGTATTTCATTTTAAGAGTGAATGAACAGCAATTGGCAGTTTTCAGTGGGGTGGGTTGAGTCGTGGTCCTCACTGTACCAAGGCTTGCTGTGCCACCCTGCTGCCAACCTGCTCTGCCAGCAGCTTTTGACATCTGGCTCTGGGCCTCAGGGAGAATGCAGGGGATGCGGCCCCCTGCTGCGGTTAAATATGGTGCAGGGTTACACCACACATCCCTTATCACTTAGCCGCTGTCTGGCAGCTAACACCACCACTTTCCCCAGATGATTCATATTAACACTTCTTCATATTTATACAGTAGCCACAAGCTTCTTTTAGTGACAAATTAGTTTCTTTTCATGTCATTTGTTTTAGGAATTGGAGACTGTGCTTTATAGCCAGGAAACTGTGAAAAAAATATACATATATATATAGATATACATATGTATGTATATACATGTCCTGCTGGTTGTAAGATACCAACCGGGCATAGGAGGATAATAAGACGGCCAAAGGAGGAGATAGGAGAGAGGAGCCAATGACATCAAATAAAGGAAGCTCTTTACCATGCATGGAGGGTTTTATGAATCAAGCTTAGCAATTGAAAAGTATAGCAATACCATTTTGGTTGGCAAAAGTAAATATATAAGAATGCTCATTCAATTTAAATAATGCAACCAAATTATACAACAAAGGAATTTTAGAGAATGTACAATATAGAGAAGTATTCAAGATGAAAAGATGATAAATGGGACTAACGTGTCTGCAGGGTCACAAGCGTTCTACTGACTATTACACAGCCTTCAGTACTTGTTCAATTTTTTATATCACACTGACATCAGAGCAGTGTTTTGTCACCATCTCTGCCCCTCTATGTTTGTGTTACTGCTTTCCAGTTGTGACTGGGGGAAATGATTGGTGAGCCATAGATCCGGGATCCCATCAGTTAAAACTACTCACAGTGACAGATCTCCTAAGAGAAACAGAGAGAAAGAAGAGCTGCTGTTTCCATCTTTAGCATCCCTCTAATAGTCTCATAGTTACCACACCCCCTATCCCTTTTTTCCTGCTTTCTGTCACTTGCACCTAATTCCTGTCGTTTTCCTCCATTCTGTGATTTTCTACCTTGTTTCTGTCTCCCTGCATTATCCCCAGCTCTGGAGTTTAATACTAGCAAGAGACAACTACAAGTTTATTATCAGGAAAGCACAAGCCAGCCCTCTTTGTAGCTGTGGGTATCTGACACATTACAATGCCCTGCTATTGAATCACAGTCACTTCTGGTGGTAAACACACACACATAAAAAAAGAACTTTCAAAATATTTTTTTTTAGTTTATAAGACTTGGATAAAAATTTTTTTTAAAAAAAGTCAAATAAATACATAAGCTTCTCTTTTAATATATAATATATTAAACTCATATCACAATGAAGGGGCTTAGACTGAAATTAAACGACCAGTGTTTAACAATAGATGCAATTTGTCACTGAGAATCTGACAAGTGATATTCCTCAGAGTATAAAACTAATGCAATAAATGTACTCATGTATATATTCTCTAGTTCATTGATCAAAATGCTGAACTACAGTTTCTCTAAAGACTCAAAGGAGGGGAGCAGAAACTGTGCTGAAAGGGGAAAATAGAGGTAAGCAGACTAAGTTGATGTCTCACCAAGACACTTAGAGCCATCCTCTGTCAACGACAGTGGGGAAATAATTATTTGATCTCCTGCTGAATTTGTCAGTTGAGTCACTTACAAAGAAATCAGCAGCCTCTACTTTTCATGGTAGTTACATTTTAATGGAGAGACCAAATATCAATCCAGACAATTATCTCACATAGCATCCCAACTGTGCAGATAACGCCAAACTTTGAAAAAGGAAATGGTATTTATAACTGAAACTGTCATAGCGTAAACTTTACCCACACTGAGAACATCTGGGTTTCAGGTGCTATCATTTAAATAAACATTCTGTTTTTCTAAAGCAACCACTTTTGTCTACTCCCATGCCTGACATGCCTATATCGCCTCATAGGTTAGATTTGCTCACTACATTAATTGAAGAACACCTCATAGCACTTTATCATAAACATAATTAATTAAACAGATACAATTTTGGGGGATATTACTATCACTACTTTAGCAATTACATATTTTATCATACTGTAATTGTCATGGGTCTTTGACCCATCATTTTGATTTGCGATCTTTTATTCTTAGTTAGTTATAATGGTTTGTTTGCTGTGTCTTCCTTGTCTGTTCCCTAATCATGTCTCTGTTTATTCTCCCTTTGTCTTTGTCAAGTCTGTATTTCTCAGTCTCAGTGTTAGTTTTGCTTCCCCTGCCGGTTGCCTGACTGTGTTCCATCTCCCTAAATAGGTCATGTGTGTATTTAAGTCCTCAGTTCCCTTTCTTCTTTTTCATGTTGAGATCATTGCAGCTCTCTGCCTGGTCAACGCCCCATAATTCCCCCTTGTAAACATAGCCCGGCCCACCAGTCGCTCAGCCGTCTGGCATTCTGGAGGCATCTGCTGCCCCAGCTCCGCGAGCTCCCTCATCCAGGAGGAAAGAGGGCTCTCATCAGAAGGGGCGGATCTAGAGAAATTTTCTTAGGGTGGCATGAGGGTGGCAAAGAAATCAAAATCAAAGCCTTTTTTTCCCCCCAAACACATATGCAGGTGGTTACATATGGTTAAAATGATTCAAATGCAGTAAGTATACACGTTTTTCATATAAATATAGTCTCTAACTTAATTATTGTCTGTAGCCCACATAATTACACACTTTAGTTACATAAAACATGTGAGTTTTGATATTATGTACTGTATAGCCTGTATAATAAATAAATATGTAGCCCAATAAGTATAAAATCCAGAAAGCTACACAACATGGGGCGGTTCATTTACAAACACAAGTCTAACTTAAGTTTCACTGTTTTTTGTTAGAAAACAATCACATTGTTACAGCTTAAATTACACAAAATGTCAGAAATCTGCACTGTCATGAACAAAAATTTAAACCTAATTTTTCATGATTTGTTGGATTAACCCACTGAGGTCTGAAATACGACTGGCCATTTTTGACTCCTTTTGAGTTTACGTTTGTATTTCACCCTCAGATTGTTTCATTTTATTTTTTTCCCCTTGCCTTGTTTGGTATCTTTCTTTTCAGCTCAACTGAATTTAGTTGTTTTTTTCACTGACATACTGCATTAGTATTACTATTACTATTAATAGTACTATTACTGATCTGAAATCACACAAAGAACTTAAAATCCTAGTAGTATTTTTTACTGTAAAAAAAACACAGACATGTTGAGTAAATGTTTATAACTTGAAATGCAAATATAAATTGTACATTTTGTAAACATATACAACTATTTATCTAAAAATGCAGCCAATACACCTGCCGTTTGATGATGATGTGTGCCAGTAAAAAAAAAGTTTGTCCACCAAAAGACAGAGGAGCAGAGCACAGGGATAAACCTGCAGGCCTGACAACAAGAGGTGTATCACTCCGCTGGTTTTCTACTTAGTGACAGTGTTTACATTGCAAATGTGCCTTAGTGACATTCATTAGTGCCCTCACTAACACACAAAACAAAACGACTACGCAACAGAACAGCTACACAAGACAACACAATACACTAAGTATACACTCCACACTAAATGTCACAAATCTCCCACATCTAAAAACTCTCTCTCTCTCTCTCTCACTCACTCTGTCTCGCTGCTGTTACCGTCACTCCCAAAACTTTTTCCTCTCCCTAAACAACCAAATCCCACATGTTGACTTTTTTTTTTAAATTGGTCGACATGGTACATTTTTCCACCGATAGGAAAGAGGTGGCTTTTTTCCTTTCTTTACTGTTTTCGCGCTGTCCTTAGAAAACGCTTGAAACACACACACACAAAAACGTGACGACAGTATTTAGAAAAAAGCGTGGCTTATATATATTATCACAACTCTGGATTTACTGGCCTGTAATTAAACTTTATCATTAAAGCCAATAAGCTCATATAAACTTTGAAGTCCGAATTTTCAATGTGGGCTGAAATAGAGACTCAGCGTGGCTGCAGCTTGTTGCTTAGTCAACTTAAAATAGTCATGTGATTTGGAGGTGCAGCGTGTCCGTGGACCACAGAGGGTTAATAACACTCACCTTGCTTCCATTTCCAGAGTGTAACATCCAAACACCTGTGTAAAATCCGAAATTCCCATGGTGTTGTTCAAAATGTGCTCTGGCACAATCATAAGCATCGCTTGCTACTGAAAACAAGAAAAAAGTCGGTCCTGCTTTGGGCTGAACCATTTGTTAATGGTGCGGGGGGGGACGACACTATCCAATATATTCAGTTTTAGCATTTATATTCACTGTTGACTGTAACTACGCTCAAACTGTTAATGCTATCTTATTTTAATTAACAACACTGTCATATGCAAAACTGGGGTGGCACTTGGGGTGGCAAGGGATCATTTTAGGGTGGCACTTGCCACCCCATGCCACCCTTCTAGATCCGCCCCTGCTCATCAGCAGCATCTCTTCTCATCATCTTCTCACCAACCTCACATGGATTTTCTGCCTGAGCCTGCCAATGTGGGATTTCCAGATGGCCCGGTGCAGCTGTTTGGCCTGATCAGCCAGTCTGCAGAAAAAAAAAAACATTGAAAATATACCATTCATAGCTGATATTAAACCAAAACTCTGAACATAATCTACTCCAAGCCATGTTATGTGTTCAGTGTAAGTTGCCATGATAGGCTGTATGGCAGGCAGGCAGGAATGGTGGACCCAAAATGCACGACTCTTGGAGACGGTCAAAATGCAGCTTTTATTGCTGGAAAAACTCTTCATGAAAATAAATGCTTACAAAAACCTCAAAGGTGAAACTAACACGAGACAAACACACAGCAAGAAGAGGGCAGCAAACATTAGCGACACGACAGAGAGCAAAGGCAAACACAGGGCTGAAATACACAGTGGAGTAATCAGGGAATAGGAAACAGGAGGGAGACATAGCTGGGAGAAACTAGGGCTAATGAGACAGGGGGAAGTAAAACTGAATACACTGACATAAGACATGGACCTTCAAAGTAAAACAGGAAACAAGAAACAAGAAACAAATCACAAAGACGCAGACTGAACTAAACCTACACTAAACACGAGGGCACAAAAAACAAACCTAAGAACTAAACTCATAACCAGGACCAAACTGAAACCTAGAATAATAATAATCAAAAAAGCACAACTAAAGAATCAGAACATAAATCAAAGTACAGAAGAATACCAAAACACAAGAAACTGAAAATGTTGGGTCAAAATGACCCAGAACCGTGACAATAATAATGAATTGGAAAGCAAAAGGAAAGGTGCTTTTGTGATACTGAAAACTTTGACGTCAAGCTCAACATACCTCACTAATCCATAAAACTTCATGGTTACACCCATAGGCTTGAACCAAAACAGCATTTTGCAACAGGAAGTTATTCACACTTTTACAGTGAGATATGACACTGACACTAATGTTATCCAAAAGTGTTATAATGAATTATATAGCATTGTAGTGATGATTATGAGTTTTGGTTTTTTTATGTGTCATGAATTTTATTTTACTACAATTTGTCAATCCCTTTGTAAGACTCCATCTGAAATGAAACTGGCATTAATAAAATCAAAGTATTTATAATACCTAGCCATTTACAGTATCAAGAGCAACAATGTGCCCTCTAATAAGCACAGATAATATATTTTAGCTTTTAGCCTTGCATGTATGTTTTGAATGTAATTCGAAGCTCATAATGAGTATTTGTCACTCTATTCTCTGTATCGGTGTTCTTTGTCTACTGCCACATTTTAATCTTTGCCTCACTCCTTGGTTTACAATCTTCAGTCTCCTCTACCCTCGCTCACCTTTACCTTTCCTCCTTGTCAAACCCAACACCCATGCAACACAGCTTAGACACCTATTCTACACTGATTCCCACCCACGATAGTGTTGCTAATCCTGACTGGGACTGCTCCAGTACACCCACCATCGTTTCACGTCTCCAACCTGACAGAATGGAGACGATGAGCCTGAAATCTGCTCTCTGTGGTGGAGGTTTTATCTGGTTCTGTGTGTGTGTGTGTGGGGGGGGGGGGGGGGGGGGGGGGGGGGGGGGGGGACGGCATGTATTTATAAACCTATCTGCCCATCCAAGTTTAATCTGTTAGATGCCAGCTGATACAGTAGGACAGGGTGGGCTCACCTCCTTTCATGCCTACCTGCTCACACAGTGCCAGACTGTCCTCCCTGCAGAGATTTTGCCCTTCGATCTCTCCATGCCTGAGCACAGGTAACACTCAGTGTGCATTGACACCCCACTCTCCCTGCATTTCTCAGAGCTCAGACTAAGTGTGGCTACGTATGTCTGAGTGTATGTGTTACCGTCAACTTTGTATCAAGGAGGAATTTCTCCCATTTCTTCTCGCAAGTGATTATGTTGTCATGTTTGTGTGCTCTGATCAGACCAGTGCATCATTTAAATATTATATTAAGAACTTATTTGACCTATGTCTCATAAGCAGGACTAAAAACAGCTTTCTTGATATCACCCACTTTTGTACATGCCAGATGTGCAGGGGCTTGTGCTTCCATGATGGTTTCTCTTCTTGCTCTTCTTGTTTCTTGGATTTCTGCTGCTTGAGGTATTCACTAAGCACATGGTCAGTTGTGTCCATCTTCCGGACAAACTCATGCATCCTTATTTTTTCATCCTTAATAGTGGTCCTGACACTCACTAGTCCTCAGCCTCCTTCCTTGGGTTTACCATATAGTCTCAGGGTGTTGGCAATTTTAACATGTTTGAATTTGAAAATGTGCACTCCCCCCACCACAGCTTCCATATATGTATTACTTTCAACAATATGCATCTAAAATCCATTTTCTCATGAATGATATTTATCGCTGTATTTACAAAATGGTATGAGTCATACATAAGAACTTTCAGTATTAATTATTCACTATTAATCCGCCCAAGTTGGTCAGTCAGCTATCCGGTCTTTAAGTCTGACGTCACTAGCCGTGTCTGGGCTCAAACTCCACTGCAGGTCCATAAATCAAACGATCACTGTGGCATCACTGAGAGTTGAAAAACTATCTAAAGTCTTTCATCTGTAATAAAATGATCAGCGTTCTGCTCTACTAGGTGTAACAATTGAGTTCATCATCCAGGCATCCATGAAAACGAAACGGAATTTATGACATTTAACGGAGTTAGAAATTAGCAGCAAGTTAGCTCGCTAGCTTCCATCTAAATACAATATAGCATGTCCTGACTGCGGGGTTTTGGAAACAAATTCAAACGTACAGCTCTGCTATCACTTCCAAAAAAATGAAGACAGAAAACTAAACAGCAGTGACGTTTGTAGGGTTACTGAAGTTTGGCTAGCTGGTATATAACGATGTGCTACGTGACCGCTAGCGACACAGCTATGTGAGCATAATATAAACACGCTAACTTTTTTCCGCTCGATAAAAGTTAACGTGAGGATTCTCGGTGGTCAGGAACAAATGTAATCTCATTGCAGGTTGCTGTAAACGGACCAAACTTCAGCCAGGAGAACAACTGAGATAATTCATCCACAAGGATGAATAGGGTTAGCCATTCATATGACTAACCCTATTCATCATGGGCTGGGCTGTAGCTACATCGTAAGGTTTTAAAAACTGAGCTTTAAAATGATTAGTAGTAATAAAAGCCGAGGGAGGCCAACAGTGATCACTGACTGTTTTTAGGAGCTTTTTGAGATTAAATAGAAGAAAATACAAAACATTAAACATGTTAACAACACAAAACCCATATTAAACGCAGACTACTTTAGGCCCGGAAGCAGGATTCGTCACGTCATCACTTAAAGACCGGATAGGGAAAAAAGAAAAAGAAGCAATTCGTTCATATCTGCTTTTCCAATTTGGACAAAATGACTTCACAACTTGCAATATCCCAAATGAAAAAAGAAAAATATCCCTCATTACACTTCACTCCATAGTGCTTCAGGCTGATAAAGGTAACTGATCATGACACGTAGCTGCTAAACGATACCACTGATGCATTCACTTATTGGGGCATCTCTTTTTAGCATCATGATTCAAATTCTCTTTTGCATCCCCCTCTCCTCACCTGTTGAATGATTCTCTCCTTATTGATCATCTACTTGATATTTCATGCTCATTTCACTCCAAATTTGAAACTGTTTCTCTCAGGTATCCCCCTCTCAGATGAGAAATCAGTCAGCCAGAGGGGATGGAGTTTCTATGCACTACTCATGTATGTATTTTCACTGAAGTCTCATTGCAGTATAGTTTATTACCCAAATCTGTATTTTAGTAAATAATGTTCACGTCCAGATCAGCACGGTGACATGGTGGTTAGCACTGTCGCCTCATAGCAAGAAGATCCTGAGTTTGACTCCAGGGCCTTTTTGTGTGGAGTGTACATCTTCTCCCCGTGTTTGCGTGACTTCTCTCTGGGTACTCTGGCTTCCTCCCACAGTCCAAAGACTTGTAATTAGTGGGGTTAGGTTAATTGGTTATTCTAAATTGCCCACAGGTGTGAATGTGAGTGTGAATGGTTGTCTGCCTCTGTGTTAGAAACAGATTGGCGACCCGTCCAGGGTGTACCCTGCCTCTCCTGTGGTAGCTGGGATAGACTCCAGCCCACCCACAACCATGATAAGGATAAGTGGAAGAGAATGGATGGATGGGTGTTCACTTCCTTTACATGATCTATCCATTTTGAAATGAAACTTAAGACCCATCCAAGTGTAACAGTTGAACTTGTCAACAAGACATTTTTTCACTCTTCTATTGTCAATTGTAATTGTAACCTCAGTTTCCTGGTATGGTTTTTCTGCTGCTATAGCCCATCTGTTTCAACGTCATATGACTGTTTGATTAAAAAGATCAGCAGCAACTTAATTAAGTGGCGTTACATGATAGTGACCCAAAAAATACCTCCAAAGCAAGAAAACAGTGTTTAAAGGAGATGCACATTGAGGTCATGGAATGGCCTAGCCAGTCTCCACACTTCAATCCTTTAGGTTGGAGTGACCAAGTGGCAGCCAATCTAAAGGATTCAGAGGGTTTCTGTACACAGGAGAGGGTCAAAATCCCTCATGAGTTGTGTGCAAACCTGATGACCAACTACAAGAGATGTCTTACCACTGTGCCTGCAAACAAGGGGTTTTCCCACCAAGTACACCACGTCATGTTTTACTTGGGGATTAAATACTTATTTCACTCACTTATCAGAATTAAGTCAAAGTCTATTCCCCGTTCCAATCAAACAACAGCTAAGGATGGTTTCTGAAAAAAATTCATTGTTTACAGTTCCATGCCAAAACCACCATATAATTAGGTGATTGTGGCCTACTGAGTGAGCACTATCACACCTGATAACAACTGATAATTCAATAAGGGGAGATAAGGTACAGGATGAATAACTATCCCCTCTTAACATCTAGATCGAAGTGGTGCACAAATGACATAATCACAGTGTTTTAAAGAACAGGGAACAGAGACTGGCTTTGAAAACATGAGGATAAGTGTTACTGTGTTACCATTATAATAATAATAATGGATTGCATTTATATAGCGCTTTTCGAGACCCTCAAAGCGCTTTACAATTCCACTACTCATTCACTCTCACATTCACACACTGGTGGAGGCAAGCTACAGTTGTAGCCAAGCTACAGTTGTAGCCACAGCTGCCCTGGGGCAGACTGACAGAAGCGAGGCTGCCATATCACGCCATCGGCCCTTCTGGCCATCACCAGTAGGCGGTAGGTGAAGTGTCTTGCCCAAGGACACAGCGACCAAGACTGTCCGAGCCGGGGCTCAAACCGGCAACCTTCCGATTACAAGACGAACTGCCAACTCTTGGGCCACGATCGCCCCCATTATGACAACAGAACTGAGCCACAGACATGGAAAATGTAGTTGACAAAAAGAATAACACAAAAAGATTACCTCCAATGCAGGACTGCTGCCAGATATTAGAACACAGACCTACTGTGTTTAATTTACAATAAACCATAATCCATCTAATGGGCCAATATAATTTAAAGCTCATGTACTACTTTTAGCTCTCAAATTAGTGCTCAGGTCTTTCAAAAGTGTTTGTGAGGTGATGATTTTAATCAAAAATAATATAAATCTATTTTATTTAAATCTGTTTTTCTATTTGTATATCATTCTGCATTTCAGACTATCATTCAACCACCACCTCCCCATCTCTGTCACTACCAGCTATTTTTATTTTATTTTTTTATTGCTGTTTTTGCAGCTCTTATATTGGATTGCAACATGTT
The DNA here is from genome assembly GCF_036321145.2 of Pelmatolapia mariae. Lineage (NCBI taxonomy): Eukaryota > Metazoa > Chordata > Actinopteri > Cichliformes > Cichlidae > Pelmatolapia > Pelmatolapia mariae. The sequence goes on along the minus strand of NC_086239.1, from coordinate 3,200,376 downwards.
GAATTTGACAGACTTTTTCAAACCCAAAGGAATTTGTCTTTTCATGGGATCAAACTGAGGATTTTTTGTTTAATAGGTGAGTATGTACACCACTATCCTATTGAGTCACTAGTATAAGTACAGAAATAAAAATAAAAATTCAAGTACAAGTACTAGTAAATCAAAATTACATTTTACCTTGAGCAAGCAGTTTAAAGATAGAGCCAAATTATAAGCTAGAAGCAGGTTTTATTAAAAGCTATTAAAAGAATATGCAGATAGTTACTCCACTTTGAAAAACATCAGTTCCAAAATAGTATTGGGAGTTTTTAGCTGTTGCTTTAAATGCAGAAAATGTCAGATACTTTGGAATTTCAGTCTAACTATGTTGGTGTCACCAGCTTACACGAACACAGGTATCTGCATATGTGTGTTTTTGCGTGCAGCTCAGCTTCCTATGGAGCTTCTCTCCATTCCCACAGTGCCTTGCTCAGTGTAGTCTGTCCTGGCCATCTGCCACACAGGGCAGCAAGCTGGGTGTTGTGGCACCTATGAAACACTGCTGGTGGGATGGTACACAGAGAACAGCGGGGCTCGATATTGTGCTTCACTGAATGAAGACTACACTGACGCTGTAGATTCTCAGGTTATTCCCTACAATGTATTTCAGTCACAAATATTTTTAAATGCTAAGTACCTCTTCATTAAGCAATAAGTGTAGATTATAGACTAGATTCTTATATAATAATTTCGATCTTCTAAAACTCTCTTAAGCATTTTAAACATAATAAATGGGTTTAAATGGCTTGTAATGTAGTTGGAAGTCTTTATCTCGACATTTTGAGTGATTGTTGATGTAATTGTCAACAACTATAATTTATTATTTGAAGTGTTAGTAGCATAACTGGCATTTAATTAATGACAACTATGCATGTGTAAGAAAAATCTAATATTTCATTAGATTCACAATAATCCATCCATCTTCTTCCGCTTTATCCAGGGTCGGGTCACTGGGGCAGCAACCTAAGCAGAGAAGCCCAGACCTCCCTCTCCCCAGCCACCTCTCCAGCTTATCCGGGTGAACACCAAGGCGTTCCCAGGCCAGCCGAGAGATATAATCTCTCCAGCGTGTCCTGGGTCTGCCCCAGGGCCTCCTCCTGGTGGAACATGCCCGGAACACCTCACCCAGGAGGCGCCCAGGAGGCATCCTTGTCAGATGCCCGAACCACCTCAGCTGGCTCCTTTCGATGTGGAGGAGCAGCGGCTCTACTCTGAGCCCCTCCCGGATGGCTGAACTTCTCACCCTATCTCTAAGGGAGAGGCCAGCCACCCTTCGGAGGAAGCTAATTTCCGCCGCTTGTATCCGCGATCTCGTTCTTTCGGTCACTACCCACAGCTCATGGCCATAGGTGAGGGTAGTGACGTAGATCGACCGGTAAATTGAGAGCTTCGCTTTTACACTCAGCTCCCTCTTCACCACGACGGACCGGTGCAGCGTCCACATCACTGCGGCCGCAGCACCAATCCGTCTGTCGATCTCCGGCTCCCTTCTCCCATCACTCGTGAACAAGACCCCGAGATACTCATCCCCGACCCGAAGTGGGCACTCCACCCTTTTCCGGCTGAGAACCATGGCCTCAGATTTGGAGGTGCTGATCCTCATTCCCGCTGCTTCACACTAGGCTGCGAACCGTTCCAGTGCGAGCTGGAGGCCATCACCCGATGACGCCAACAGAACCACATCATCCGCAAAAAGCAGAGATGAGATTCTGAGACCACCGAAGTGAAAGCCCTCCACCACTTGGCTGCGCCTAGAAATCCTGTCCATAAAAATTATGAACAGAATCGGTGACAAAGGGCAGCCCTGGCGGAGCCCATCACCCACCGGGAACGAGTCCGACTTATTGCCGGCAATGCGAACCAAGCTCTTGCAACAGTTGTACAGGGATCAAATGGCCCGTAGTAATGGGCCAGACACCCCATACTCCCGTAGCACCTCTCACAGGACACCCCGAGGGACACGGTCGAATGCCTTCTCCAAGTCCACAAAACACATGTAGACTGGTTGGGCAAACTCCCATGCACCCTCAAGTATCCTTGAGAGGATAAAGAGCTGGTCCAGTGTTCCGCGACCAGGACGAAAACCGGGGTCGGGTGCATTGTGTGCCGGGCGGCGGCCAGGAGCGGAGGCCCTGGCGGACTGCTCCCCGGCTACCAAGACTGGATTCACAATCATTGTTTTAGCAAAATCGTTATACAGTGTTTTAAAGCTTGAATTAAAATGTGTTTAAAAGATTCAAGGGTAGGTTTAGAACATTTTATGAATGATTTGTCATGTTGGTGATTTAAAAGAACATGAACCAAATACCGAGCACAGCAGGCCATGTGGACTAAACAAAGAAACATCTCTAACCATATTTATTAGTGTGTAAATGGCTGTGGTTATATATAACTTGGTGTTGGCTCTCAGTGCAATATTGGATCACTTCCTGTTCCTGTTACAAGTTGTGTGTTGTGTAGCATAATCTGTGTAACTCAATTAATTACAAACCTTTAAGTATTTACTGTAAGCTACATGTGCTGAGCTGTGTCCACAAAAGGACGTGAGCTTGGTACAAAATTGGAAAATTTCTGAGGAAAATCTCAGCAGCTCTCATTTTTAGAAATTTGGTCAAATTTATTAAACACCTCAAAATCTAGAGCTGAGGCAAGGAAGCAGAGCTGCAGTCATATACACCTCTCTGCAGTTTCTCTCCTCCTGTCATCTCCTTGAAACCCACTCCCCACAGAGACTGTATCTGCTCCCACACCACCAAAAGACAAACCCAAAACCAGCAAAAACATTTAGGTATAAAAATTCACAGTGAAAAAAATAACATACTCAACTGCACGAATAAGTAAATCAATAAAATGTGGACTATTAGACAAAAAAAGCTCTCTCTATTCCAAGTCCCTGTTATGAAATTATTTAACAATTGATTAAGGTATTGATTTATTCTGCTTCACAGAAACCTGGCTACAGCACGATGAATATGTTAGTTTAAATGAATCAACATACAGAGTACCCACCTGCTTCCCTCAAAATGTATACGATCCCACGGGTTGTTTTAGTCACACTCTGGATCTTGCTCTGACTAATGAAATAAAAACTGGACATTTAACAGTTTTCCTGAAAATCCTCTTGTCAGAACATTTTTACAATAATGGATTAGACAGCAGTACACAATAAATTTAATTACAGTAATAGTACTATAGTTAGGTTTAGGGAAGTGATTCCCCCATCGTCATTTTATAATATGAGTCATTCCATGTCCAATAAACCAAGTTAACTGCTCCAATTTCAACTTGCATAAAAATGTCATGGCAGAATATCTGAACATTTATAATGCTTGTGAAATTTTAGCTATGATAGATGAGTTTCTTAAAATAAAAAAGATCTGACAACCCACTTTCAGAATTTTTTTCGCAAACTGAAATCTAAGGTAATCTGAGTCAGCTTTGTGGAGAGCTTTCACAAAATGTCTTCAACACTTGTGAGAGAAATAGATAAACAGATAAATCTCTAATGGGATTCAGTGTAATCTGAATACATGATTATACGATTTGCTGTACTGATGGCTGTTGGGAGTTTCTATAGAGCTAGTAGGGGGTCTACTTGGAGAACCTACAAAAAACTTTAGAAAACATTCTCAATCCATTTGAATGATGTTGGCCGATTCTTTGCATCAATAACAGTTACAACTCCTCTGAGAAAGCTGTCCACCAGCTATCCAGAAGAGTGTTTATTAATTTTTGACTGTTTTTTTCAGAAGCAAATTTGTGAGGTCAGACACTGATCCTGGACGAGAAGGCCTGCATCGCTGTCTCTGCTCTAATTCACCACAAAGATGTTCTGTCGGGTTGAGGTCAGGATTGTGTGCACACCAGGTAAGTCCTTCCACATCAAGCAATTCAGAGATGAGTTACTCCTCTTAACTCGGTAACCCTGGTACGCTGAATCATTAGGAGTTCCTTTCACTGGAACCAAGGAAACATCTCAAATCAAATCAAATCAAATCACTTTTATTGTCACATCACATGTGCAGGTACACTGGTACAGTACATGTGAGTGAAATTCTTGTGTGCGAGCTTCACAAGCAACAGAGTTGTGCAAAATACAATAATGTAAAACAAGCAAAATATAAAAATGGCTAATCTAAAAAGTAATAAATATATGTACAATATGTAAAGGTATATACATTACTGAATGTGTATACTAAATATGTTTTTCTACGTGTGTGTGTTTGAGTGTGTATATAGTATGTATATACATGTTTTACAAATGAAATAAAGTAAACAATAAAATAAGATATATAAAATATACAGAGGTTGGTATGTGCAAAACAGTGGTATTTATATACAGTATGGAGTGCATAATGTTGAAGTTCCAGTAGTGAGGGTGAGGTGTCTATGACGTGTTCAGCAGTCTGATGGCCTGATGGAAAAAGCTGTCTCTCAGTCTGCTGGTACGGGACCGGATGCTGCAGAACCTCCTTCCTGATGGAAGTAGTCTGAACATCAGGATTTGGGTACAGGGACGATGGTGGCCATTTTGAAGCAGGCTGGGACTACAGACAGAGAGAGGGAAAGGTTGAAGATGTGTGTAAACACTCCAGCCAGCTGAGCCGCGCATGACTTGAGGACGCGGCCGGGAATCCCGTCCGGACCAGTAGCTTTGCGTGCGTTCACCCTCCTGAAGCACTTCCGCACATCCTCCTCAGACACAGTGTGCGCACTGACGTCATCCGCGGTGCGCACACTGTCCGGTCTCGTGGTGTTCGCTGTGTCGAATCTAGCGTAGAATACGTTTAGATCCTCACACAGAGAGGCCGTGGTCTGCGGTGTGCTGGTTTTCCCTCTAAAGTCTGTGATCGTGTTTAGTCCCTGCCACATACTCCGAGGGTTGTCAAAATGTTGCTCCACCTTGTCCCTGTACTCACATTTGGCTGCTTTGATCGTCTTCCGGAGTTGGTAATGTGCGTGTTTGTAGTCCGATGTGTTCGCGGAGGCAAAAGCGGTGCTCCGTGCCGCCAGTGCTGTGCGAACATCTCCGTTAATCCAGGGTTTTTGATTTGGGAAGGATTTAACTGTTCTGGATGGGACGACATCTTCCACGCATTTTCTGATAAATCCGCAGACTGAGTCTGTGTACTCATCAATGTCTTTAGCAGCCACGTGAAACATTTCCCAGTCCGCGTGATCAAAACAGTCCCGCAGCGTAGACTCCGATTGGTCCGACCAACGGTGCACCGCCCTCAGGGTTGGAGCTTCCTGTTTCAGCTTCTGCCTGTAGGCGGGCAGGAGCAGGATGGAGCGGTGATCTGATTGGCCGAATGGGGCGCGGGGGAGGGCTTTGTATGCATCCCGGAAAGAGGTGTAGCAGTGGTCAAGAAGCCGGTCTCCGCGAGTGCTGAAATGGATGTGTTGGTGTAGTTTTTGTGAGACTTTCTTCAGGTTACCCTTATTAAAGTCCCCGGTCGTGATAAACGCCGCCTCTGGGTGTGCGGTTTCCTCACTGCTGATCGCGCTGTACAGTTCCCTGAGTGCTCGGTCAGTGTCGGCTTGTGGGGGAATGTAAACCGCCGTAATAATCACTGCTGTGAATTCCCTCGGTAGCCAGAATGGCCGGCACTTAATCATCAGGTACTCCAGGTCCGGTGAGCAGAAAGATTTGACCGGGTGCACGTTCGCGTAATCACACCAGCTGTTGTTGATCATGAAACATACACCACCGCCTCTGCTTTTCCCAGTAAGCTCCTGTGACCTGTCCGCGCGGTGCACAGAGAACCCCGGTAGTTGTATTGCGGAGTCCGGTACCTTGTCCGATAGCCAGGTTTCTGTGAGGCAGATCACGCAGCAGTCCCGCATCTCTCGCTGGAATGAGATCCGTGCCCGAAGCTCGCACAGCTTGTTCTCCAGAGACTGCACATTAGCCAGTAATAAACTGGGTAACGGTGGTCTGTTAGTGCGCCGTCTCAGTCGAACCAGAACGCCAGATCTTCTCCCTCTGCGTCGGCGTTTGCGGCCTCCACGGGCCCAGAACAAAGGCGTCTCAGGTGAGATGAATGGGGGGTCTGCAAACGGAGGGTCCGTGTTGCAAAACTTGAACTCCGGAAAGTGATGAGAAAGTCCATCTTTTATGTCCAGTAAGGTTTGTCGGTCGTACACAAGGAGACATGTGCTACTCGTGAAAAAATAAAGAAAAAGTAAAATTAAACACAAAAAACAGCTGTTGCTTGGGGGAGCTCGCGACGAGGCTGCCATACTCGGTGCCATCTTAAACATCTTAAACATCTGAAACTGAACTCCTGAAAACGAGCCCACACTATAATCTCCCCTCCACCAAACTTTACACTTGGCACAATACAGTCGGACAACTTCCGTTCTCCTGGCAACCACCAAACCCAGACTCATCTACTGATTTTCCAGACAGAGAAGTATAATTCATCGCTCCAGAGAACTTGTCTTCACTGCTATTGAATCCAGTGGCAGCCTGCTTTACACTACTGCGTTCCAAACCTTTATAGTGTGCTTAGTGGTGTTGCCTTGGATCCAGCTGCTCAGGCATGCAAACCCATTCCATGAAGCTCTCCATTTACTGCTGCTGAACTAATCTGGGTAATACTTACCCTAATTTGAAGCCACGTGATGTCTGAAGGTCTGTAGCTACTGACTTTGCAGAAAGTTGGTAACCTCTGTGCACCTCAGCATCCACGGATCTGCAGTGGCTTGCAAAAGTATTCGTCACCCTTGAACTTTTCCACATTTTGTCACATTACAGCCACAAACATGAATCATTTTTATTGGAATTCCACGTGAAAGACCAATACAAAGTGGTGTACACGTGAGAAGTGGAATGAAAATCATACATGATTCCAAACAGTTTTTTACAAATAAATAACTGCAAAGTGGGGTGTGCGTAATTATTCAGCCCCCTGAGTCAATACTTTGTAGAACCACCTTTTGCTACAATTCCAGCTGCCAGTCTTTTAGGGTATGTCTCTACCAGCTTTGCACATCTACAGACTGAAATCCTTGCCCATTCTTCTTTGCAAAACAGCTCCAGCTCAGTCAGATTAGATGGACAGCGTTTGTGAACAGCAGTTTTCAGATCTTGCCACAGATTCTCGATTGGATTTAGATCTGGACTTTGACTGGGCCATTCTAACACATGGATATGTTTTGTTTTAAACCATTCCATTGTTGCCCTGGCTTTATGTTTAGGGTCGTTGTCCTGCTGGAAGGTGAACCTCCGCCCCAGTCTCAAGTCTTTTGCAGACTCCAAGAGGTTTTCTTCCAAGATTGTCCTGTATTTGGCTCCATCCATCTTCCCATCAACTCTGACCAGCTTCCCTGTCCCTGCTGAAGAGAAGCACCCCCAGAGCATGATGCTGCCACCACCATATTTGACAGTGGGGATGGTGTGTTCAGAGCGATGTGCAGTGTTAGTTTTCCGCCACACATAGCGTTTTGCATTTTGGCCAAAAAGTTCCATTTTGGTCTCATCTGACCAGAGCACCTTCTTCCACATGTTTGCTGTGTCCCCCACATGGCTTGTGGCAAACTGGAAACGGGACTTCTTATGGTTTGCTGTTAACAATGGCTTTCTTCTTGCCACTCTTCCATAAAGGCCAACTTTGTGCAGTGCACGACTAATAGTTGTCCTATGGACAGATTCCCCCACCTGAGCTGTAGATCTCTGCAGCTCGTCCAGAGTCACCATGGGCCTCTTGGCTGCATTTCTGATCAGCGCTCTCCTTGTTCGGCCTGTGAGTTTAGGTGGACGGCCTTGTCTTGGTAGGTTTACAGTTGTGCCATACTTCTTCCATTTCTGAATGATGGCTTGAACAGTGCTCCGTGGGATGTTCAAGGCTTGGGAAATCTTTTTGTAGCCTAAGCCTGCTTTAAATTTCTCAATAACTTTATCCCTGACCTGTCTGGTGTGTTCTTTGGACTTCATGGTGTTGTTGCTCCCAATATTCTCTTAGACAACCTCTGAGGCCGTCACAGAGCAGCTGTATTTGTACTGACATTAGATTACACACAGGTGCACTCTATTTAGTCATTAGCACTCATCAGGCAATGTCTATGGGCAACTGACTGCACTCAGACCAAAGGGGGCTGAATAATTACGCACGCTCCACTTTTCAGTTATTTATTTGTAAAAAATGTTTGGAATCATGTATGATTTTCGTTCCACTTCTCACGTGTACACCACTTTGTATTGGTCTTTCACGTGGAATTCCAAAAAAACTGATTCATGTTTGTGGCTGTAATGTGACAAAATGTGGAAAAGTTCAAGGGGGCCAAATACTTTTGCAAGCCACTGTAGCTCTGAATTTTGTGTGGCCTGACACTGCTGATCAGCTGCTGTCACTCCCAATTACTTCCACTTTTTCTTTATATCACTAACAGGATTCATATACAATTTAAAAAACTAAATACCATTACTTTTTTCTTAGCATAAAATTAAAACATCTAAGAGGAAATAAAATTCCTATCATATGAAGAATTGGAAGTAAATCATTTGGGATTAACATATGCAGCTTATCAGAAAACAAGTCAGCTCCAATCAATGTAAATTAATTTATAATAAAAGTCTACAAGAATGCCCATAATATATGTTACAAACTAAAAACAGTGTTAAGAGAGAAGTAAAGACTGTTTGTGTAATTAATAGTTATGACAGCTAGTTTAGCATTTTATCCCAAGAGTTAAAAATTCCTAATGTGTGGTATGAGTGAGAGTCAGAAGATTTACACCTGTGTCATCCTGGAAGATGGCAAAAGAAAAATAATAAACATGAGTGATGACAGAAAGATAAGCAAGTAATTGTTAATATTAATCAACATCGTTTGCATTATTAGAAACTTAAGTATTTTTACTACATGTGCATTTCACCAGGTGGCTTCAATGTACCTCTGCCCCTCTGATTTAACTGTCAACAAAACTGTACTTAGTATTGATGGTTCATCAAAAATACATTAGTCTGGCCATGCCCAGTGATGCACACTTAAGAACTGACCAGACTTAAGGCTTCAGTCAATTTCCATCTAGTACAGTAAAGCAAGTAAACCGTGACCTGCCTTCAAACAACCAGCCCTGTAAATGTCACCTATAAGGCCGACTCATTCGTTTCCCACAAAATAAATTCCCACAAAAGACTGACTGTAAGTATATTTAAAAGGCAAATTCAGCCAGAAAGAACCCTCTTATCCACTCCTCTTTTTTTTCCCCCAAGAGCTGGAGGTGCTCTTTTAATTTCCCTCTCTGAAAGGTCATTCACAATGTTCTCCATCTTCACCTTAATTGATTCTTTAAATGCAGCTCGTCCTGCACAGGGAGAGCCAGGGAAAGAAACTAAAGGGGTGTTTACCTTTAGTTATGGTTAAAGGCTTTAAAATTGTTACCTATCTAGTCCTAATTGCATTGTTCATGTAGCTTAAAGACTTGATATGTACACCTCTGGCATGACAAAATCTTGGACATAATAAATAAGTAAGTGGAAAGAAAATGGCCTTTTATTCAGATAGGCCTGGTAAGCCTGTCTTTTGACAAATGCATTGAAAGTGAACTGGACCTTGGTTGTACTAACCAACATTTTTACAATAACTGTTCTCTTTCAATTGGAGGCATTAATAGTTACAAAACAAATATAACATTTATTAAAGTTGTGGTCTGCTCTTTGTCTAAGTCACAATTATAGATTAAACAACACAATCAAACCAAACTAATAAAAGACAAGCATGTCCTTAGTGGAGAAATCAAATAATAATTTAAAGTTCAAGCATGGAAACATCTGTGCTTGTGACAAAATCTACAGTAGATGCTGCCAGGTGGAGGAGATAAGATTGGAAATGTGTGGCCTAAAGGTGCCTGACCTTTTAAATTCAGGCATTTAAAGTTTGGTTACTGACAAAGCTTGCTCCTCCCAAGGAAGATTGGTCAGTGTGAATCAAGCCTCAATCACAGCAACTTTCATAGGACCTTAGAAGAAGTATTGAGGAGAAGAAAAAAACTGAAAAAGCACAGTGACCCTTGAGACAACTGCCACACATGTTTCTGTGGGTCCACCACCAAAAACCATCATGTGTTAGAGCAAACCTCATGTGATCTCAATGAGCTCATGGTGCCCATGGTGTCCTCATCACTGTCCATTGTCCTGAGACTATAACGGTTCATTTGAGTGCAATAAAACTTTAAGAAGAAAATGTGTTTTAAAGTTTATTAACGTAAATAAGAACAAAAACATACAAAGCCTTCAAACTATTAAACCAATTCACAGCAACAAAATGAAAAAATACTTTCTTCCCACCAAAACCCAGTCTGTTTATCATGGCTAAACACTAACAGAGAAAGCTGAACATTTTTCACCACTTGGCAATGTGAAAAAAAATCCGACCTTTACTATGAAATAAACCAATATTTATATTAAACAATTAAACAATGCACATTCTCCAAGTAAAAAAAAAATGTAACCATGAATTATAGTAACAAAGTCATAAATGACCAACTAAGTAGAGAGTAAGTATTACACCTTTTATTAAAAAGCAATACACAAAACACACTAAATGTAAACTAACTTAATAAGAAAACTGTAAATTATATTATTTGGATTAGAATGAATTAATTTGTATTTACTAAACATTTGATGTGAACTGAGTCACATGCAATTAATTACTGGAAGAAACTGGCTTATATTTACTCAACATCTTTACAACAATTATTCAGATTTGCTGAACAGATCAAACACTATCAACAAAGAAAAAATGGGGATCAATAGCTTTACATGCTTAAAAAGAATACCAGGTAAACACTGATTTATGCAACTCTTCAATTTTTATCTACAGTTTTTCAAGTTTTCAGAGTAACAAATGGACATTTTCAAAATAATGAGTGTCTTCTCTTTCAGGGACAGTCAACAGTCTGCTCCATTACAGTAGGAATTTACAAGACTTGCTACAGGTATCTGAGATCCTGCTTAAAAACTCCACTGCACATGTTCCATTGCATACGGCAACCCATCAAGCATGGACACTCTTGGAAAGTCAACCACACAAGTCAGACGTTTCATGGCCTTTGCAGTGGCTCCATGATTATTTATCTGTCTTGATTTTAATCATTTATGAAGTCAATTATTTGTGAAGCAAGATCATCACACATCATCAGCATCCTGAAAAAGTAACAATTGCAAAAAAGTAAATAATATAAATGTTGATTTGTTCGTCATCACAATTTAAAGAAAGTTTTGATCAAAAACTATCACAACACAAATACCAAATCCAATACCAATACCAAGGTATAATCCAGTAAAACACTACTACAGCACTACTACACAAAGTTAAAACTACATGAAAAGTGAGTAATGAGTCACAGTGTATACTGGGAGGCAATTTAATTAGGTTCTTCTATACAACATAATGCCATCCAATCTGGTTCTTCTATAATTCTGTAATGTTCAGTTTTTTCTTGATGCTGTCATAGGAATTCAAATGAAGTGGCACTTATACACTATATTCCATTTCTAGTCTAATTGACCTCTCAAACGATGTTAGACTACAAGCCACATTAACTATGCATTCACTTTAAGCACTTTATCTATCTCACATAAATGACCAATTTAGAATCACTAAAACCTTACATGCACTTGTTTGGAATGTGGGAGGAAGTCAGAGTACCCAGAGAGAGCCCAGGCAGGCCCAGGTTTGAACCATATGGTGACAGTATTTTACTTAACAAAAAAACATAATTAGTGGAGGTGTTGCATTGCACTACTGCATTAGCTGCTCTAAAGGTCAGCTGGTTAGTAGGAAACAGAAAACATACAAAATAATAATATGAGAAAAAAAATTAATCCGCTAACCCGATAGTTCTGCCCTTGAAATGGAAGAGAGCAAGAAGCCAGGAAACTATTCCCCCTGAAACTTATTCAGGTCACTGCAGTTTCAAAACGCACATAAACATTTTTATTATGTAGAAATTACTATTTTTTATCTACTAAATATTAATTGACCTCTAGCCCACTTTTTACAGTATATGATAAACTAAACTAAACTAAACTATAACTAGAAACAGGGGGGTTAAACGGGTTAATACGAGCTTTCATACCTGTAAAATAGAATGTCTCTGTAATGTGTGGTGTTTTCATAATGCAATCAAAAGTGTGATGAAACTGATTGTGCTGTTACAATTCTGGTACAGAAATAGATGTCACATAGAAATACAATACTGTATTTCACTAGCTGGGCCCACGTCCTCATTTTAGGATTGACAGCGTTTTAGTAGGTAAAGGCGAATGCTTGGACATGATCTGAGCTGCGGTTTGGGGAAGGCCTCGAAGGGGACTGGCGACGGCTCCTGGGCCTGGCAGATCCCCATGTACTAAATAGAAGTGAAGAAGTTAAAGAATTGACAACAAGGAGGGAGGGAGGGTGGGGCACGTAAACGAGAATGAACAGTTTGCAGAACTGGGGGGAACCTATATAAATGGCAACCGGAAGGAGTGTGTTTGGAGGCGTGGTCCCGCTCCTGAATTTCAGATACATAATCTCCAATTCACTGCACTTAGATGTAAAATGTGACTTTATGATTTGGCTTTAAAAAGACAGCTCCTTTGCAAGTGAATCTCGTTTAAAGCACAAAAATTAACAGAATAATCCTCAGGATTAGGTTTTTTTTTTCTCTCTTAATCTGTAGTGTCACACCGATTTACCTTCCCTATCCACTTATCACTTATGCATTGCCAATACAAAGCAGTTTAGTTCATCAAGGAAAATATTTTATCTTTGAAATGTTCAGCAGCAGCAACAGCAGCCTTCTCCATCTGTTTGCAGCCTCCCAAATGTTTGTGAATGATAATGGCTATTAATTTAGTTTTTACTGCATCACTGTGTGTGAGAAGAGCATCTGGAGCATTTAGTCACACCAATAAAATGTATGTACAGACAATGAGGCACTCAAATTTGACCATAAAGCTTCATTTTCTTAGTTTTACTCTGCCATCCAGTGCAGCTGCACAGGCAAGTCATCATAAAACTGGCTACGGGCTTCTGGTTTGACTTCAGTTGCTCTTTCTCCTATTCTTTTGGACAATTTATTCTGTACCAGTCAGAGTATTTTTTGTATTTGCCTTGGTATGCTAGTAAAAATCTTGTATGGCAGATTTTAGAGCCTATTTAAAAGAAGGACATAGCCCAAACCACGCACCTAGTTTCCAAATTAGAGTCATAAATGTAGCTCAGTTCATATTCCCTTTTCACTGATGTTATTCTATATAGTACAAATATATTTTTCCATAGGCGGTTTAAGCATCTTTCTAGATTATTTGCTGCATTCTGACTCTACATGAAATTTTCTAAATAGAATAAATGCATCTAGATAATATGGAGAACCACAAGAGCCATGTGCATCGAACTAAAGACTTCTGAGCTTAAATAACGAATTGTACAATAAATTATGCATTTGTAAATTCATTTTTTAAAATATTTATTCAAACATTACTAAAGTAATTTATCAATCTAAAGAATTAAAATCTCAATGAAAACCTCATTTCACAAACCATTTGGGAATTCCAAATTAAAAAGTCAATTTTCAAAATTGTTTTTAAAACACAAAAAACAGAAATAAGTAAATGGAATCAAAACTCAAAGATTTATTTCTGACATTTAAAATGGCGATTTCACTATTCATTTGAAAATCCATTTCCCTTTCCTGTTAGCTCACAAATTAGCTATTAGATTAGCTCTGGGATTGGCTATCATGTTAGCTATTGGATTAGCTATCTCATTTCTGAAATCCCGAAGCAATGCAAATTAACCACGCGGGAGCTCTCTGATTGGTTGGACAGACACAGGCTGGCTACCTGGATTTTTCTACACTTCTGTTTGTGCTCATAGCTTTGCACTGCTAAAAAGAGCGTGTGCTTGTACAAAGTTAATTCAGCCTCGGGATTTAAACTCTGCCCGATACGGCTAGGTGAAGAGTGAAGGAGCTCTGCTGAACCTCCGAGTGTGCACCTGTGGACTCAGTCTGACTCAGTCCACGTGTTGAAGGTAACGTGCTAACATGGCTAACACTAGCACCACCAAAGGTAGCGCTGTAATTTTAAGTTCATCTTAGCTTATGAAAATATTACCCAGCTGTACTAGCTAGCAGTGTTTTTTGTCATCTAATGTGCTCTTCACAAATAGAGCTTGAAGCTTTGCTTCAAAGGATTGCCTTTCATGTGTTAATGTTTCGGTTCAAATCGCTTTGATGTTTGAAGAAATAATAACTTCCCTCAAATGCCTTAAACCAAAAATATTAAGCCTGTTTTGAAAATGTAAGGATTATAAGGAACAGATATTTGTTTAAAAATGTAGAGAGTAAAAAGTAAAAAGTAGTCAGAAAGAAAAACTACTCAAGGAAAGCAAAGATACCTGAAAATTCTACTTAAGTATAGTAACAAAGTATTTGTACTTTGTTACTTCCCACCTCAGCAAGTCACTCAGTAATCATGCCACACAGACAGCACGCTGTTAAATGTTTAGTCTGATTCACCACGCTGACCACGGTGGTAGAACTTAGGTGTCCTCATTCGTTTTCGTCATGCTCATCAGATCCCAGTGGCTTGTTGATGATTGAGGCACCTACTGACTAATCTGTGAGCAATGATTCATGCCAACCAGCAGATTAATGATGTTCATCAGCTCCTCCCCACACACCAGCACTGACCCAGGTTACAAACCTTCCTTTCGTGCTCCATCACTTTTATCAGATCACCATTTGTAATAGTGTTGTAATGCAGCCCGTTCCAGCAGGCCTGGGACAAGTTTCTGCCCAGGCACGAACTCTCACTCACCAATGTAATTACTGCCTTTCTGACACACTAAGAATCTCTAACCTGTAAGCTAGTGTTTTATCTGTTTTTTTCTTCTCTGTTTTAACAGAAAAATGAATTATTGTTTATAGCAATGTTTTAAAAATTAAAATATAGCTGTTTTTCCCCTTTTTTCTTTCTTTCACAATAGAAGTTTGCATCACTGTTCGGGTATCTGTAATTTACTTGACAATTAATTTTTTTCATAACTTTTTACTTTTATTCCCTATCATTTGTTTACTTTCTGGTCTCAAAACAGCTTCAGTACTTGAGGTTTAAACACGAATTCAAGCAAATTTCTTCCCACCAATGTGTACCTTCAAACATCAAACCAATTTGTGCTTAAATGGAGGGAACATGTATCCATCACCTTGGCTTATCCAATCCAATGTTAATTATATACCACTTTTTAAAAAACCACACAGTTTTAGAACATTGTGACAGTGTGACTACTTGACAGAAAATGACAATGAATCCATGTTTTTGCACAGATTTGGCCTTTTAAAGGTTCAAAAACTTGTTTTGCCTCCCTCCCATTTCTTCTTGTCGCATGTTGAAGCTCTGCTTGGAACCTTGTTAAGATCCAATCATGCAAACACACACACAGAAACATGAAGAGGGGTGGGTGGGAGCGGGATAGAAATACACAACAGAAAACACACAATAACAAAGTTGGGAATGTAACAGAATAAAATGCAATAGAAATAAATAGATCAAAATAGAACAGAGAGTGATGACTCTTATAAGAGCATTTGGGTTCACAGAGGATTCATACATTAGAATGTACATATAGGCATGTGTATTTATAACATTTGTGCATTTAGTATGCACACACACACACACACACACAGCATAGGAATAAGTTGACAATAAAGTTAGCACAGCACAGTAAAAAGGTTTGCTAGATAGCACTGATATTATTGCCACAATGCATGTGCAGTTTGTGATTTTATTGTAAATTCTCTTTGTGTGAGGGATCTGTAAGTGTGTGTCTTTTTTGCCCCGCATATTCTACTTTGATATAATACATCGGAGGCTGAGACACACCTGGGAGCTGTTAGTTGACTAAGTCATCTGGTTTGCCCAAGTGTTGCTTAGTTTCAATTAAATTATTTCCTATGTTGAGTTTATTATTAACTTTAAATGCTGCAGCTCACTGAATGTTTATTCTTTGACAGGGAAGGAAGAGTGTGGTGGATTTTCTGATACTGGCCGAGGAGACTTTCTAGGCAAAAAGCTCTCTGCGGTACTCTTCTCAATGGACTCAAAGACTACACAAATGAGTCTCTCATTTGTTTCTATGAGCGTTAGAATGGATGATCACATTCATGAAAGTTGTTGCCCGAGGGCCTATAGTTGCTGGTTGGTTCAACACAGAGAGGTTCTGCTTCCAGAAAGGAAGCCACACCAAAACAATGGGGAAAGGGACAGGAGGCACTGATTCAAACCTGATGCAAATTTGAAGGGTTCACTAACACCCGAGGAAAAGAGCAGGAGAATTGCAGCAGGTGAGTGTACTGTGGGGAGATGGGACACTGCTGTCAGCGACCAAAAAACGATCCTCACTCATGAAAGTAGAAACCTGGCAGGCAAAATTTTCCAGTGCTTCCTCCCGATCTCATTTCCCCTCCATTTAACCATTACCACAATGCCTGTGGTGAAAACTATTCAATTTCCAAGCTTCACCTGACACTGAGGATAAACAAAACTTTTGGACACTAAATTAGTAAAATGTCTTTGAATGGACCCTCTTCCCAAACCTCCTGACATATCTGCACTAAATGGTCACCATCTACGCCTAAAAACTTGTACCAGGTCCATGTCATTTCTGCTCTCTGGCAATGACCAAAACTACACATTTTTGAATCACCACATGACTTGTCTCTCAATACTGTATTTTTTTGTCATAAATGTTTTTTGCAGTAGGCAATCTTTGTTAAACAGAATCATACTTTCTGTCGACCCACAGTTACTAAAACAGATGAGAACATTCAAATTTACATAGTTCTTCAGAATTTGTCAGAGAAAACCCAAGTATGTTGTTCACACGCCCTTTCATGCACAATGGCAGGGCCTCCAACTCTGCTTTCAGTTGCTTTCACCAGAAAATTTGTTGCCAGATCAAATGGGATCACTGAGATGGTGTAACCATGATTCTCTCCAGCCTGTACCACTCTGATGTGTGAACCCGGGAAAACTCTCAAACAGAAGTTGCTGTAATAATTCCAAATGATGTCTTTTATCATGACTGGTACAGGGTGCCTCTCCGGAGTTTCTACCGCTGGATTTTGAGGCATTGCACCATAGGGACCAGCCAGATTTAACCACAGCACAATGCTCCTCAATTTATCCAGAACCACGTGGAGTCTTTTTCCACTGCCTCTGTGCTGTTGGTGATGGCCCTTCTTTCTTTTTCCTGTGATCCAGAGTGGAGAAAAGGCCATGCAGAGACTCACCTCCAAAGTTTCTAGACTCTCGCCAAAGGCAAGCACCTTACACCCCGGCCATGTCTGTGGTAGTCACTGACTACTGTAGATCTTGGTACCTCTCTTTCTCTTCCCACAGCATAGCGAGCTTAAGCGTGCCTCTGACACAAGGATGATGTCAGGTCTGAGTGTGGTCTTGAAAATGTGTTGGGAAACTTGAGTTGTCTGCCAAAGACCGGTGACAGCTGCCAGTTTGTGTTGTGTCAAAAGACTTGAAGAGGCCTCAGTATAATGTTATTAGGGGCTTCTCTCCTGCTCTAAGCACACTAATGACTTTCTTTGTGTAGTTTGGCTTTTGGCAGATGGTGATGGGCACTACAGATGCTCTCGGCAATGGTCGTGCCACCAGGGGTAGTCACCTTCTGATCAAAGGTCCCTTTCCTCTGGCACGTTCCATTTTTAGAGCATAACCTTAATACACATTACTTCGTTTCCCTAAATTCTTGCTCCTGATGAACTAAACAGTATTAAGTCCAAATCCTTAAGCAACATCAGTAAAATAAGATTTTTGATGATGGTAAATTTTGCATGCACAAAATAAAGAACATGAAATACCAAATGATAAGATAGCTTAAAATATTGCTTTGCCAAACATGTTGCATACCACATATATCCGGATCCCATTAGATGGTGATGGTCATAATGTTATTGGTCATGATTATGGAGGGAGTGGTCTTCTTGCTTGACTCCCAAATTATGAAGGCATAGTTACAGCTTTTTTTATCATGATTATTCCAACATTAGCAATAAGGTCAATGTTATGACATGCTGATACAGTCACATATTTGTACTTTTTCATTGCCTGATTACCTCTCCTGGTCCACCAACACAGCATCACTGGCCAAGAAAGCACACCAGCGCCTCTACTTCCTGCGCAAACTCAAGCGGGCAAGTGCTCCACCACCCATCCTGACCACATTCTACAGAGGAACCATTGAAAGCATCCTTTCCAGCTGCATCACTGTGTGGGGCGGTAGCTGCACTGACTATAACAGGAAAGCTCTACAACGCATTGTGAGAACAGCTGAGAGGATAGTTGGTGTACCACTCCCCTCCCTGCAAGACATCTACACCACCCGCCTCACCCGAAAAGCCATCACAATTGTCAACGATGCAACCCACCCCGCGCACTGTCTGTTCAGCCTCCTGCCCTCTGGAAAGAGATACAGAAGTCTCCGCTCCCGCACTACCAGGCTCACCAACAGCTTCATCCACCAGGCTGTGAGACTGCTGAACTCTCTCCCCTCCCGGCTCCCAGCCAGCAGAACCACCAGATTGGCAGAAGTATAGGAAGACAGACTGGACTCTACCCCACCCCCCACCCACGCACACTCCCCAACAAGGAAACACTCTCTGAACCAAGAACTGGAAAATACTCCTGTCTGGAAACAACTACCTCTGCATTGCAATTGCACACACCTGCTGCTATATATTTTTTTTAGCACTATTTATATTATTTATATTACTACTACTGCTGCTACAGTCTTATGCTGCATTAAAACAAAAACCCTTACCAACCACAACCTGGGACTACCTCAAGTAGACTAGTATACTACTTTCCAGAGCACACTGTTGGAACACTTTATTATATGTTAGGTCTTGTCTTGTTATATCCTGTATGTTACCTAAATGTTGTGCATCTGCACTTTATTGTTGTCAATGTCTACGCATGGGACAGTGTGAAATGTAATTTCAATTCCTTTGTATGGCAAGTACATTTGAAGAAATTGACAAATAAAACTGACTTTGACTTTGACTTTACTAGTGACCATGTAGTCATAATACTTCTAAACTCAAACACTTTCACATATCACGACAATCTGTGAATTCTGGTGGATTGTGCGCAGAATGAGCGATATAACTGACATTCTGGTTCTTTAAAATTCCAACCTTTGTAATTAAGTGATATTTTTCACCAGTGAAACCAACACAGTATGAACACATGGGGTGGAATAAGATGTGGCTTTTTAGTTCAATTTTCTGCATAATGTAATTCTCTTTTCTTAAGTCCTCATAACTTCTCCTTCACACCTTTGTTTAACCTTGTTATATTTCCAATCAAGAAAAAAATCATTAAAATATGAGGTACGAGGTCTTTTTTGGACCTTCCCATACACACAGGATGTGTTTGCCTCTGGAGTTTGTACTTCCTCAATCTCCTAAACCACAAAAATTCAGCGAATCTGAGGAACAAGAAAAAGACAGGAAGTAAAATCACCAAGAATACTAAAGGGATGAGGTACTTTCAAAACATTTTTTCTTGGCCATTCTGAGTGGATAATTTGTGTGTTGGAAAACAAAACAATTTTTTGTTCTTAAAATCACATCTAACCTTTATTTGCACGAGTTCATAGGCAAAAGAGAACTGAAAAAAGCTCATCTCTCTCCTCTCTCATATTTACCAGTTTGCACCACAATCTCACCTCTCAATCACCTTGTTATGTAGTATGTGCCCTTAGCTGAAATTTTGCCTAACTGTTTCCTGGCTCCACAGGGGTGAATGTGCCCAACAAATGTGATCTATGGCATACAAATGAGCCCTGTAATTTATTCATAAATCATCATGGCTGCTTTTGCTGGCAGGGCCCTTTTTAATTGTCTTTGATTAACAGTGGCATGTGCTGGAGATAGACGGTTGGCTGTGTTCAGGTCCCCCTTTGTTCTCAGGTAACATCCCAGGTTTCCCAGGGAAATCATGTGTCAGAATGGAAGGAAACCAGTGTTTCTGCTTCATATCAATACTTTAGTTCTATGTGTGTGCATAGAGCCACACACAGTATAAATGTAAAGACTGAAATTCACTCTTCAATGTGAGCGCATACAGTGTACAACAGCATACATATACACACATAAGCTGTGTACAGTTTTCTAGATGTTGCCAAAACAGGCATATGTGCATGCAAGTAAAAAGCATATATAATTTTTGATTTTTTTTAACTATTATTATTGATATATGGTGATTGGCAATTCCATAAGCTACTTGTAAGTTATAGTTACAGTATAAAATCAACACATTTTTTACATTTAGCACCTCTAGGCCCCTATCTTTGTTAAATAGACTATTAAAATTTGACTTTATTAGTTTATATTTGATTTAACCTCTCTATAATGGTTGTCTGAGACTTAGTGTTTAATTGCAAAATAATTAAGGTTTGTTAATGTAATAAATACAAAAGAATCACATCCACTTATGAACAGCATAGGGAATAGTGCCATCGCAACAAAAGCCACTACGCAAAACTGCATTTGCTCTCTTAAGCACACTTCTGACCCTCAAGCACAGTATTCTTTCAGCTCTATTCAATATGCAGCTTACAATGCCACTCCATCATGTCAAAGCCAATAAACAAGTGTGCTGAAATTGAGTAGCCAGATAGAATGTGCACTATTGATTGTGTTTTTGTTTGCTGTGTGGAAATGTTCATTATCAGTGGGAAAGTCATACTGGATGCAGCTTCAGCCTAGGCACTGACAAGGTGTGTTTCCTTCAGCTGATAGAAGGCCTCAAAACAAATATTGATCTAATGGGCAAATATTCATAGATAATGTGCAACAGCATTTTATATGCAAAATCATGTGTTTTGCCCATTTCTCTCTTTTAGTGGCAGTGCACTCAGTGCAAGGAAAGCACATTAAACAACATGTGTTACAATATTTATTGTTTTTAGAACTTCTTAAAGGATTATATGTCTAACACGAGGACATAAGGAAAGCATGAGTCTATATGTTCTTCACATGTACACACATTTTTTAAATTTAAATTTAGCTGAGCTTGAGCTTTAAAAAATAAAGTGCAGATTTTCAGCTTTTATTCAAGGGATTAACAAAACTATAGCATTCACTGTTACAGAATTAACACTATTTTTATACACTGTCCCATTTTAAAAAAATAATTGTACAAACTAAGCTCATTTTAAATGTTAGGATTGTGTTCAGTACATTTCAAGAACAAGGCTTTTTGAAGAGCAAGGATGATGTGCAGAGCTGCAGTAACTGTAAAGGTATGAAGCTGATTAGCCATACCATCAATATGGGCAAGCTAGTGTAAAGAAGAAAAGTGTCAGACAGCGGCAGAATGTCTTTATATTGAGAAAGAATAATATAGATGTAAAAAATGTGTGTTTGCTTCTTGATTGTTGATGGCTAAGTATAGGTAGCATCAGAAGAAGTTGCACAGTGTCTTTGTGGAGCTAGAAAACACTGCTCAAAAAATTAAAGGAGCACTTGCAATCAGAGTATAGCATCATGGTTATTAAACTTCTGGGATATTGATCCGATCAGTTAAGTAGCAGAGAGGTTTGTTCATCAGTTTCAGCTGCTTTGATGTTAATGAATCTAACAACAGACAGAAATGATTTTGCAGGTCGAGATCACTGACATTGTTTCCCTCCTCATCATTTCTAATTGTTTTTTCACTAGTTTTGCACTTTTTTTTGTTTTTCACTCTAATCAGTGTCACTACTGGTAGCATGAGGCAATACCTGGACTCTACAGAGGTTTCACAGGTAGTCCAAGTCCTCCAAGATGGCACATTGCCAGAAGGAGCACATATGCTCTCAAGAGCATAGAGGGGACTACAAGAGAGAGGCAGTTACTCCGGAGAGATGGACAGAGCAGTAGAAGGTCCTTAACAATCAGCAGGATCAGTATTTGCTCCGTCCTGCAAGGAGGAACAGGTTGAGCACAGAAAGAGCTCTACAAAATGACTTCCTGCAGACCACTGGGGTGAATTCTTCTGACCAAAGAATCAAAAACAAACTTCATAAGAGTGGACGACACCCAACATCTTCTAGCGAGCCCTGTGCATACTGCCCATCACCATGGAGCCTGACTGGCATTTGCTATAGAATATCAGAATTGGCAGGTTCATCTGTGGCACCCTGTAGTTTTTACAGATGAGAGTAGGTTCACCCTAAGAATATGTCACTGATGTAAAAGGGTCTGTAGAACCTTGGAGAATGTTATGCTGCTTGTGAGCGTTTAGTATGGGCAGTCACCAACTTGTACAGCTAGGCAACGGCATCCTGACTGCCATTACATACTGAGATGAAATCCTTGGACCCACTGTCAAACCCAACACTGGTGCAGTGGGTCCTGGGTTCGTCCTGGTGCACAATAATGCCTGGCCTTATGTAGCAAAAGTTCCTGGAAGGAATTAATACCACTGACTGGCCTCTACACTCACCTGACCTAAATCCAGTAGAACACCTCTGGAACATTATGTTTCAGTTCATCTGATGTCACCAGGCTGCACATCAGAGTGTCCAGGAGCTCAGTGCTGTGCGTAACCAGAATGGACATGGTGGGATAGAGAGCAGAGTCTATCTAACCATTTGGAGACGAAACTAAAGCAAAAGTAAAGACAAAAGTAAAGCTTGTGATAGTTTGAAATGTGCAGAGGAGGGATAATGGATACATTAGACAAAAGATATTGAATATGTAGCTGCCAAGCAGGGGGAAAAGTCTTCATGGATGTAGTGGATATAGTGAAGGAGGATATACAGGAAGTTGGTGTGACAGAAGAAGAGTCTAGCAATAGATGAGATGAGCACACATGATCAGCTATGGTGACCCCCTAACCAGGCAAAACAAGAAGACTGAAGAAGATCTGAAGTCTAGATCCCATGGACATCAACAAATGCTGAGTTTCCTCCCGTGAGATGCTCTGCAAGCTGCTTTCAGCAGCTGCAAACGGGGCTTACAGTGGTTGACAGATGAGGTCAGATGACAGATGAGGTTTGTAGAGCTCTCTAAGCATAGTCTCTTCGGAAGTCTAAATCTTGAGTGTAGCCAGTTGTTTGCATTTTGTTGTAAGCCCTATGCATTTACATTCAATAAGGCATTGTAGACTTTGATATGCCTAACCACTCAATACTGTTTTTGACTTGACTAGATATTGTGAGATGAGCTTTTTTAAGAAAATAATTACTTGATCGTCCACCTTTGTCAGGGGTTAAAGTTTTCTTTGACAGGTGAGGAACCCTAAGGTTAAGTAGTGATGTAGTGTGGGTGAAAGGAATCACTTAGAAATAAGTCAAAATCATTTGTATTATGAGCTCCAAATTCAAGGGAACATGCCTCACCTGACTATGAAGTGTCTTGTTAGTCAATTGACTAATAAGCAAACAGGGAACTGAAAATAGGGTACTAAAGTAAAAAAAAAAAAAACTGGCCCAGTTTTTATATTTTGATGATTTAATTTAAATATTAAAAAATAGTGCTTCCCATGTGATGATTATATAAGCTGTTCGGTATATTTATAGAAAA
The DNA here is from genome assembly GCF_036321145.2 of Pelmatolapia mariae. Lineage (NCBI taxonomy): Eukaryota > Metazoa > Chordata > Actinopteri > Cichliformes > Cichlidae > Pelmatolapia > Pelmatolapia mariae. The sequence continues at coordinate 3,176,748 of NC_086239.1, read as the reverse complement.
TGCACTATATTGTGATACATTGTTATCAGGATAAAAACAATGACTTATGTCAGGATACAAGAATTTGGCAGAGTTGGCAAAAGTCCAGAGATTCTGTTCTCAAGCACTATTGTTAAAAGCTGAAGTACTGATTCAACTTCTTTACTCAAGTAAAAGTAAAAATGTACAGGCTCTGAACTCAGAAAAAAAGTAAGAAATATCTCTTTGGAGGAGGTTTCTATTTTTGTGCAAAGCTAACTGAACCTTGTGCTATATTAGCACAATGATAATATCAGCAGATGGGAATACCAACTTTAGTCTAGCTTTGTTTCCTAATTATACTCAGCTTGAATCAGAAGAAAAAGAAGGAAAATAATGTTCCCTTTATCGTAGAGGATGACTTTGCCTCTAAACAGGAAAATATGTACAGTCAGGGGTTAAAGTGAGAGATTTAGCAGGCAGGGGAACCCTAAAATTGGTTGTAATGGTTCAGTGTGGGGAAAATAACCCAAACTCACAATAATTTCTGTTGTGAGCTCCAGTAAATTTTCTCACAGCTGCCTTTTTTGATCTTTGTGGATTTACACCACTTAATTCAGCCAGATGTCAGCAGATGTTTCATGTTTCATGTCCTGGCTGATTTCCTTTACACTAAAAAAATATGTAATATAATTAATCCAAAGTAACTATTTTGTTTTGAAAATGTAAGAAGTAGGAAGTACAGATATTTGTTTAAAAATGTAGGGAGTAAAAGTAGTCCTGAAAATTGTACTTAAGTACAGTAACAAAGAATACTTTGTTACTTTGTTACCTCCCACCTCTGGATTTTGGTCATATTGCACAGCCCTAATTAGCACTAAACACAGAATCCAAATGTAGCAAAAGAGAATATTTCTCAGCTCCTTGGTCAAACTCGTGTACTAGAGCCTGCTAAAGCTGGAGATACTCTTTTTCTAAAAGGTAAGAATAGTTATTTTTTCACCACTTGATTTCTTTGTGTGTCCACTCTCTTTTCTGCTCTTTCAGTTTGTCATAAAAGGACAAAGAAGGCACTTTTAAGTGCCAACCGCCTGACTATCTTTGCAACACTAACCTGTACAAGGTTATGTTGCTGAGAGGGGGTTGAGGGTTATTCAGAGCAGATTGGCTAAGGCTACAAATGAGGAGGGAGCATTAGTAAAGGTGGAAAAGGTTGCCATCTTAGAGTGAGCATGATTGATGTGAGCACAGCAGCACTCATGCTAGGCTCTTGCTGACTGTCACTGCAGCAACAGGCAGGAAGAGGAAGTGGGTTGACCTGGGGGTCATTGTGACAAAATGCTTAACAACAGTAGCAAAGCACTTTGGGTTGTGGGTCAGGGTCATATGCATGAACATAGACACGCGTTGCTGCTGTATCATTTGGACTCAGGGCCTGGAAGTATAAAACACTTCCACGTCGTAATGACTTTAAAGTGCTTCAGAAACACAATAAAACCTTGCAGAGTTGGTAAGTGTACTGGATCACATAACTCATATTTTCATTTCTTTGCTGTAATCATAATGTAGTGTCTGGTATGAATGTGTTTTCCCCCCAAAATGGAATCATGGTCATTTTTAGGTTAAAAATTCCAAGAATGGAGAATTCTTGTTGTTCTTGCCTAAAGGCTAAACGTTGGAAATATTTAAAGCTTTTAAATCTCAGCACAAAAACATGTATAAAATGTATTTGAGCATCTTCAGTTCAGTATATGAGCATAGAAACCCCACAGAATTGCAGTCTACTTGAGTACTTGTAGCTACAGTATATGTGCATTCTATTTCATGTGTATGTGTATTCATGCCTCTTTTATATATGTACCTGTGTGTCCTTCAGACAAGCTCAGCATGCTGAGCAATAGGTAGCAGTTAGCTGGATTTTATATTCTGAAGCAAAGCCAGAGGAGGCAGACCCTGACCTCAGCTTCAGTCACCCAGAACCACAACTCCAGGTCTCATCTCCATAGGAATCAATAGACTACAGTAATAATGGTGATCTATGGGGCCAACATCAAAGAAGGCACTGACCTTTCCAGGCTGGAGGTTGGGGGATGACCACCAAGCTCCACATGCATGCATGTGTGTGCAGAATAAATGTTTTGTCAAAGAACAAAGCTCACTGATGTGTATGCAAGGTACACACTTGTATGTATACACATCCAGTGGCCCAGGTGAATATATAGAAAAAAGCGTGCATATATGAAGGCTACCACAGACAGACTTTCATTTGCACATGAAAAAGAAACGTTTATTAAGTATCTTAGTTTGCTTTGCTGTTTAAAATGAGTTATTTCATGAATTTGGTTTCATGTCTTGCATGTTCCCAATGTTAATATTGTAAATATTGTTTTTAATGAGAGTCCCCCATTATTGCAGTGGGTTCTGATGATAAGCATATTGAAATGCTTCAGTTTCTCTGTTAGACATTTTTTGCACAATTGTTTCATAATAGTTACAGTTCTTGAATTATAGGAGTCATATGTTTGTTGAGGCTTTTCTCAGTTTTCCTTGTTTTAAATTGAATATACATGTCTATATGCCCATCTTTGACTTTTGACCAAAAATCTCTTACACAGTTTGCCCTTAAGTCCAAGTAAATGGACAAAACACACATACATACACAGACTTATTCTATTTTCTAACAATTCAATAATACATTAAAAAAAGAGAAGAAAAGAGAGACCAAACTATATATACAATATAACAAATATATAAACTACATATACAGTGGTGTGAAAAAGTCTTTGCCCCCTTCCTGACTGCCTATGTTTTCTATTTTTGTCACCTTTGTCACAATTAGGCACAGTAAGCCCAGTAGGACATGCCCAGTTGGAACCTGTCACCCAGGAGGTGCACAGGCCTCAGCTGGCTCCTTTCAATGTGGAGGAGCAGCGGCTGTACGCTGAGCCCCTCCCAAATGGCTGAACTCCTCACCTTACTGCTAAGGAAAACCACATGCACATTTCAAAGAAAGCTTATTTCCAAAACTTGTATCTGAACTCTAATTTTTTTCCATGGTGTTAACAAAAAGTTCAAGCCTGCATTAACGGATTCATAATGTTTCTCACCAGCGATCAATAATTGAAATTATTGATACTGGAAAATAGTTTTAATCCAATAGTATCAATATTTGAAATTATTGATACTATTGGATTAAAACTATTTTCCAGGTTAAATGATGATCTTCTAAATTAGTGAGATGCCATTTCCTCTCCAGCTTATCAGTTATCTGCTTGATGAGTTATACTTTGAGAGTTAGGGTGTCAAGTACTTCTGATTTGAGGGTTTGTATTTTAAAGGAGCTACAGTAGGCAGAGTTGTGCACAATGAAGATGTAAATTTATTAACAAGATAACTGACCTCTGTGGGAGTAGTGTTCAATTAGCTGCTCTGCACTGTGTTGGTACGAGGCATTGAAGATGACAACAGTGGAGGAAATATAGCCTTAAACTTAGTTACAGCACTTTAAGAAAGACATCTACTGTGATGAAATCTACTCCCCACTGCTGTGTAATCAATTATTGTAAATTTAAATGTTATCAGGAAATGATCAGCAAAGAGAGGGTTTTCAGGAAACACTATGCCATTTGTTAAAACAAGATCTAGAGCGTGATTGAAGTGGTGGGTGGGTTCTTTTACATTTTGAGAGAAGCCTTGTTGAGGCAGTCACTTTTAGTAAAATCACCCACAATAATTATTTTATACGAGCTGAACACTAAATCAGACAAAAACTCTGAGTAACGCCCGGGTGGACGACAGATAACAACAAATATAACTGGTCTTTGAGTTTTCCAGCTACAGTGAAGGTGTAGTAGGTTGGAAAATGCTACAATCAACCCCCTAAATTTTGAATTTTTCTTAACAAGAGTCAGTATGACAGCAGTATGTCTTATCCAGAGGATTAGTATATTAAGTACTTTTACAAGTGTGAGTTAACTAATACACAATTTTAGAAAATGTGTATTGTTTTGATAGTATTAAGATCTTAAGAGAAAAGCCTGTTCTTATAAGCATGGTGTTAGCAGTACTCTGTCGCCATGTTGTACTTTAATAACATCATGTTTAAGAGTAACGGTGTATTGTGCACAAATGCTGTGGAAATGTTGTGTGGAGGTTGTGTGAATATTGCGTTATTTATCCTTATGCATGTGTTTTGTGTTTTATCTAAGTCAGGAGTGTGTGAATTATTTTGAATTTAATTATTATTTATAACTTCATTTATATTTGTTTGCAAAATATATGGGTTTAATTATGGAATGGTTTGATTCAATATGATTTCTATTGTGTGTTAAGTTATAGGTTAATGAGTGAATTCCATTGCATCATTTTCACAGTTTGTGTGATGGTGGATATCAGTAATAGCTCAAGCTGATTTAGATTTGTTGAATACTGGGTCAAGGTCATACCAAATTTGAAAATCAGTAAAAATTTCACATTACCTACAATGTTTTATAGATCATAAAAAGTTCAGAACAATATACTAGGCCTCGGGGGGAATGTGTTTACAGCTTATAGAAGACAAAGCTTTAAGTCAGTTCTGCTAAAGTCAGATAAATATAATGAAATACATCTTTTCAGTATGTATTGCTTCAAGGTCATAGGTCAAAGGCCAGGGTCACAGGAATTAAGAAATAGCGTTTTTCCCATTGGATCATCTACAAACTTTAAAGCGTTTTTTTACTTACTGTTATTACTTTCATCAGCATAAAACACCAAAGTTTTGGTAAAGCTCTTGTCCTTCGGGGGGAGGTGGTCTCTCTGAGTGCTCTTGCTTACACGCAGCTGGGTGGGTCTGCATAACTTTCTTCCCTCAATAAATGAAATCATCAAATTAAAAATTGCATTTTCTGTTTACTCAGGTCATCTTTATATAATATAAAAACATTTGTTTGAAGATCTGAAACGTTTAAATATGACAAATATGCAAAAAACAAAAACATCAACAGCGAGATAAATACTTCTTCACAGCACTGTATATATTGATAGTTTTGATGCTCCTTATTGCACTTTGTCAATACCTTAGACATCAGCACACTGCAATAGAAACTATTGCTTGTTTAACTTCAATTCAGTCACTGACATGAAATCATGTGACACAATTTGCTTATTTTCATTTTCTTTATGTAGTTTTAGTGGCTTGAAGGACATTTGAAATTCAACCCTGCTTAAGACGTAGAGTCTTCCTCAAACACTGTAAAAATCTTCCCAACACAGCTGACATTGACTTTTAAGTGCATAAAACATAATTGACATTATTTTTCATATTTATCAAACTATCCGGACGGGGCTACTGTCATGCTGACCATCTGCATCAGGATAGAAATGTTTAATCATAGGATAATGGTGATTGCTACAAATACCTTGATATTGATTTGCAGTGAGCCTCTAAAGGGATAAATAGATCCAGACGATATCAGCAAAGTGCCACCATAAACAAAAAACACTACTCGTGCATATATGTAAACATATTTCTAATGTGTAAATATGTTTACACATGTTGTTATACTTTCAAGCAAATTTAGGACTTGTGCACTTTTTCTAAGGATTATAATTTCCACTTTTTTACCTGACTTCATTACATATATTAAAATATATATTTTACATAAAATAAGACAAAATACTTACACCATTTCTCTAAGCTACCTAAAAATACAAAACTCACTACATAATAATATTTTTTTTGCGTCATGCTTTGTAGATTTTTTAGATATTTGAAAAGAACCTTTAAAACCCCATGATAAGGGTTTTAACTGCATTAATGTAACTGACAGTCATACTTCCATCATTGCATATGAGGAAGCTAGCTGATAGTAGATTATTAATAAGAGATTGGCCTTAACTATCATTATAACGTCTGACCATAATGTCTACGAAGTCGGATCTGTCGTCCATTCCATTTTCCGTGATGCTTTGGAACTTGCTTAACACTAAAGAAACCATTTCCCTGACAGTAACATGTTAACAGCTTCCAGTTTTGTTGATGAATTGGATTTATTAGCTCACAAAATTCCTTTAGCAATACCTTCTTTTGTAATAAATGCAGAAACACACACAAACCGCATCAGACGGCTCGATATAGCAGTTCCTTGCCTCCCACCTAAAGGGCTCCATCAACACCCAAACCCCCAGGCACCTTCTTGGCCCTCCCCCAGCCCAGGACCCTCTCTCTGGGGTCATTATGGGCTCTGACATGCCCCGCTGGCTCCATGAATGTTAATGCCCAGTGGAGAGAGCTAGGGGTCCAAACACACACACACGCGCATGCGCTCACACACACACACGCACACACAGACTCATGCAATTACATGCACACACCTCTGTGTTTTTATAGAGTATGTTCACAATCTGAGAAAATGGCGTACACAAATACAAACACACTCACTTACCCATTCACTAACACACACACACACATACAATAGGTTCCACACTTGCAGAGGGCCGCACACAGTCATGCACAGGTTGACAGACACACACACCCTCTTGCTATCTGATCAGAGATCACACAGATGGTGGATACGTTGTCCGTGTCATGCAGCCAGCCCGGGGCTCAGCAAAGGCCCACGTTAGCGTAGAGATGGAGAGATGGATGACTCGTCCGCTTTCCTCCTCGGTCCTCTTCAGGGCTCTGTCTTTTTTGCGTCTTTTCCTTTTTATTTATTCACGTCTCTTCTTGTCATCTCTGGGTGTTTCTTTCCTGCTTCTCCTTTTTAGTAACCAAGCTTTTCTGTTTTTACCCCCATCATACCTGACACATCTTCATTTCACCTGATATCAAAGAAAATTCAAGCAAATTCACATTTTTGCTTTTTTGTTTTGTTTTATTTCTACATTTACAGTTTTAGTAATTCTTATAATGTGTTTGGGTAATAATGCACGAAATGGCTCCTCCTGTCTGCATCAAGCATTCATTCAGTCTGTTGGCATTTGCTTTTCATCGATTTCAATTTTTGGTTTTAGAATCAAGCTAAAAAAAAAAAAAATCCTCCACAATACAGCAAAGACAGCAACATGACTTGATGACAATCTGACTAAATAGAAACCTGTCTTTGTGTGGCTCACCTTTGATTTACTCTGAATGAAAGTAGATGTTTATGAAACTGCATTTTAAATTACAAACACTCTGACATGACATTGCACACACAAATGTGCGATTAAAAAACAAAAAGAGACATATTTGCACAACAATACATGCATGCAAATGTAGGCGAACAATACATCCAGAAAATACTGACTGGTCATTAAATGAGCCGACATTATTTTTGTTGGTTTGTTACTTTGCTAAAAATCATGCAATTTTGACTTCAGTACACAATTAGTCATTGTGTTCATTATTTTCTGTTTGTTTTGCCTGAGCCGTCTGTATCTGAAGTGTAGGTTTGTTTAGCATTTGTTAATGCTACTGCAGTTCTCCTTATTTGGAGTGTGTAATTTCTACATTCATTCAAGTTTTTTTCTTCATTTTGCTTTAATTTAAGCTGATCTGATTATAATTTTGGTTGCGGCAATTTTGCAGTGCTAAATAGCTCGAGCCTTTTCTCCAGTGTAAATGCATACAACCAGCTGTAGGCAGCACAACACATTGGCCTAATAGAGGATCACATTTGGAAGCCATGTGAACATACCTCCCACCAGCGCCTCATACGTGAACACTTTGCTAAGCATCAGTTTTACTTTTAGAATTTTGGTTTTCCAGCGAAACACAATTTTTTTTCTCCCTTGTTTTGCTTTCTATGCTGTTTACTCTCAATGCTCTTATGTTTTCTCTACTCCCTCTATTCCCCCATTCTGTCCTCATCCTCACATTTCCTTATCCTCCTTCCCTTTTTCCTCCTTGAGTATTCTGGAGTCGAGACAATCAGGCGCTCCAGTGGAATAAGAATTCCTGCATTATTTGATCATCAGTGTTTATTGTAATCCTCGACCCTGGCCCTGCATTTCAAACACAGATTGTGGATTATGGTGCTTAGGTAGCCACTCTCTCTTGCTCGCTCTCTCTCTCTCTCTCTTTGTGTGTGTGTGTGTGTGTGTGTGTGTGTGTGTGTGTGTGTGTGTGTGTGTGTGTGTGTGTAGAGGTGCAGTCACAGTTGAAAATAGCTCAGAAATGATATAATGGAACAAGCAACCTGTGTATTTTTGCTTGTGATTGGAGATATATAATACAATTTATCTTAAGGAAGAAATGTGAGAGGTCTTTAGTGTTAACATTTTTTATCTAAATGTCCCCTAAACACAGAGGTAGACAAACACACATGAATGTATGTAAAATTTACAGTGCACTGAGTTGGGTCGTGCAGGGGGTGTGCATGTGAGATTGCCATCATCTTCTTGACCCTGCTATTGATGAAGGTGATAAACTACTAGTAATGGCAAGAGAGAACAGAAAAGCACACATGCTGTCCTCATTTATGACTCTTACCTACAATGTTTGACGTATTCTAACACTTTTTTTCTTTTGGTGTAAAGTGTTGTGGTCACACTTATCACAAACTTTATCTTATAAGATGAAACTGCAGATATTAACTATAGGCTTAAACCATCCAAAAACCATGGTATTTATACCATCATACAACCAGTCGTACTACTTCCTTCCTACAGCTTCCTAAAGCTTTTTAATACATAACACAAGACTAATCTCTAAACATATATGGCTCCTACTAAACCTTTCATTCTTTCCATAATGAAACTAACTAGTGCAACAAGCTGGCAAAATGAACTGATTAATCAATTGACAGAACTTTTCTCTTACGACCGTATATCAGGCTTTTCTGAAAAAAGATGCTGCTAAAAAGCTGGGAGAGAGCGCGTGCAGGAACACACAGACAAAAGGCCCAGGCCTGTGCATTAGCCCATATGGGCTGCCTGAACGAACCAGTAAGCTAAACCACAACCTCTCAATTCGTTTTTTTAATAAGTACAGAAATAACAAGCAAAAGCAGAAAATGATACACTGAAGTTAATCTTCACATTTCAGCGAAATCTGTGTCATTAGAAGCTTACTGATGTACTGTAGTGCATATTAGCCACCAAGATCATGCAGCCACTAATTATCACAATACCGCTCCCAGCAAGCTTGCTCACATGACAGAACTGGAAAGCCTATGAATGGCCCACATTCACCAAATCGACTGAAAAAAATGAGGTGGGTAAACTCTGCCCTTCCAAGAGACTGCGCTGCGATTGCTAATTTATTGTTGTTTTAGTTTTTTTTTAAGTGCTTTGTTGACTGTAAGAAAAATATTGACAAACACCGGCTTTCTCCTTAAATTCAGAGATTTAAACACTGTGTAAAATGACAAATTAAAGGTGAAAAAATGAAAACAGCAGGTAAATCTATCCCTGCATTCTGACTTCTCCAGTCCTCATAAAACACATTAAATGAGCTCAGTGAAAAGAAAAACCCAGTTCCATTTACACACACACATCTACGCACACAGACATACACACACACACCTTATTGACATGTCTGACAACGAATAGCAGGACATTTTTATCAGCTTGTACACCACTCTTATTTTCCCAATAACTCTGACAGCTTTCCACTGAAGTGTGCAAGACAGAGAGTAGGAGAATGAAACAAAAGGGAGTAGGATTTGCTTTAAAAGAACACACACTCAGATCCAGGCCAAATAGTGCAATGGTAAGCCAATTGAGTGAAAGAAAAATCACTCCTACATGCATAGTGGCAGGCAACGGAAATTTCCTTGCAACCCCAATGACTGGCTATTAATAAATGGAGTAAGAGTCTAATGAGAACAGAATCCTCTAGAGGCAACTCTTCTTTTCTCTTTGCTGCCCTCTCTCTCATCATTCGCTCTTTCACAATCATAGGTGTTAATAAAGTGAACTCCATTTAGATGTCACATCAGCACCAGCTCAGAGTGGCTACAGTAGTATTCAGTCGTACAGTATCTGACAAATGGTGTTATTTATGTTTAGTAGGAAAAGTAACTTTTAATGAGAATAACTTACTTCAATAAACTGCAGCAATGAGATGATAATTGATTATGCGCAATACCCCTTTGTAAGACTGCTTTATTACTACATAAAGTTTGTTATTCCTAATTTTGCTACATTATTAGCCAAAAAATTTAAATAAAAATCAAAGTGAATATTGATGATATAACTCGGTGTATTTTGCAGGGGCAGTGACTTGTGTGTTAATGCTCTAGCTGGTCAGGTGGAGCTGCTTTTGCAGTCTCCAAAAATAAAATGGTTTTAATCTCCAAAGTAACTATTGCGTCTAAGCTGTTAGATAAATATAGAGTGATGCAAAATATAGCAACTGTATGTAATGTTACAATACTGAGGTAGAACCATACAACTATGATGAAAGGAAGAGCCAGTTAGTTATTGTTCTAATAAACTCTGCTACAGTAATCTAGATTTCTAAACATTTATTATTTCTTTTAACATTTATATATACATATCATATTAAACTATTGTTGTGCCCAGATTTGTTTTTTTGTTTTGTTTTGTTTGTATCTTTGCATTGCAGATGGATTCTATCGATCGCAGTGCCTCAAAAAGATTTACTCACTTTTGCTCCCTTGAGACAAATGCCCAGTCTTGTTAAAATACTACTACTCTGCATTATTAGCTTTATTTTCTTTTTTTTTGCTGGGATATATATTATAAAAACTAACATTTCTGAACTTGGTCCATAATTCCTTGTAGCAAACAGCACAAAGAATGAAACTGTTTTTAAGGGCGGCTTAAAAACACGCATCTTGATATTTGATTTGCTGGCCTGAGAAAAGCCAAATGAGCACATCCTAAGTTACAATCTTGGCATCACCTGAGGTTTCAATGTCACTGAGCATTGCAAAAATGTTCTAAACATAAAAAATTTACTAATTAAAGAACAGTGCAGTAGTCAAATTGTGTTAATTGCACAAATCTGAGCAGGATGGATTTCAAATATATATTTGCTACATTTTTTATCTGATTTGTTACCTCCAGATTCAGAAAAGTATGACATTTACGGCAATGTCCCGATGTTTTAAGGTGAACAGTTCAACACAAAATTATGATTTGAATAGACTGAAATTTGAATATTCACTATTACCCCGTGAAGCCCCCAATGCATCCTTCAGAGTATGAATGTCAGATTAAAACGAAGCTTAGTCGTAGATAAAAGCATCGCACGAATGTGTGTGTGATTGGTTGAATTAGACTTGTAGTAAGAAAGTTCTGTGAGTGCTCAAATGTCCTAAATATGTACCATTCCATTTGCTTAGGTTTAGGTGTGCACTTCCTATGCTCTGGTTCTGTGAGAAGTCCATGCGCCACTTCTGTGTCTAACACACAACACTGCCATCTAGTGGAGTATGTGTGGACATGCTTTCTTCACACTGGTACAGATGAAACAAGATTTACACAGACACACACACAAATACTTAATACACAAATTCTTTTCACAAGATTTTGTCCCTGAGAGAAACACACCCTAATAATAGGACAATGGTTCTCAAAATGGGGTCTAGGGACCTGTAGAGGGTCCTAGAGGAGGATTCTGCTAGGTCCCCTGCAAAATGACAAACTGGGTAATTTCACGATAATTTATTTAATTATAGTAGTGTTGAAAACCTCTTTATAACAGTTTCGCTTTTACATTCTCTAATTGTACTCAATTCCAAAGTTTGAACACATTTATTATGCAGTGCCAACTCATAAAGGATTCCCGTATGAGATCACCAAATGGGAGGTCCTGGAATGTGCTGTGTGTTTGCAGATATTTCAGAATTATTCTACCACAGTACCCAGTTAGAGTCACACCTTAGGGTGTCTGTGTTACTATTCTCTAGGCATAAATGGAACACAAATATGCAAGGCTGCATTTTTAATTGCTCTGCTTTCTGAACTGTATGCTTTCTGACTTGTGACTAACAGGGAGTGTGCAGGGGCTTGAGTTAATGAGGTTGGGCGAGCAATAGGGGGCTGGCGCTGGTCTTCAGGGGCCGATAGGGCCCATTGGTTCTTCTCTTCTCTCACAGCAAGAAGGAGAGCAGGACAGAGACACATGGAGAGAAACACTGCAATCGTTTTCTATTTTAAAAGTAAGAAAGGAAGATGTGAGTTAATGGAAAAACATCTAACTTAAGAGATTTTTTTCATCTAAATCAGTTAATATTAAAGACGACAATTAAAAAGTTAAGAGTGGGAGACGGAAGAACACAGAAGCAACCGAAATCTGAATATTCCTTCTTCAGCTTCTTCAATCTAATATATCTCACAGACTGAGTGAGTTATGTGGGGAGTGATGCATGATTTTTAGATTTACTGAACAACTTCTAGAGGTCCTTGAGAGACCAAATAAAGCCTAGTGTTGTATATCATTCTACCACTGAAGCCTCATTTCCACCTTCGTTTAAATTTTGACCACAGTGTGTGCAAGTCTTTATAAATGTTTTTAAAAAATGTTCTGTGTCCTCCAAAAAGATGTCAGCAATAGAGAACAGAAAGATTCCATGTTTTTCAACAAGTGCCTGATACTTTTAAATTGTTACTAAATGTCTGAATGCTACATAATGTCAGTCATATGTTGTTATTGGCCAAGAGGTGGGGTACAAATTGGACAGGACACCAGTCCAACACAGGCCTAACACAGAAATACAGACAACCTTTCACGCTTACATTCACACCTTTGGTCAATTTAGAGTCACCAATTAACTGAACAAGCACATCTTGGGACGGTAGGAGAAAGCTGGTGCACCCACACAGGCACATGAAGAACAACTATAATTTTTAATCCTTGTTTTGTTGACAGCCTTTAGCAAACAACGACTGCCTAAAATCTGGAACCCAGTGGACATCACCTAATAATGTGTTTCTTCCTGTCTCACTCATGACCTTGAAAAACTTGTGGGTTGCTTTTGCACTGTTTTGTATATTGTCCCTCTGCACCGTAAAGTCCTGTCCTATATAGTTCATTGTGCTATATATACACAAAAGAAAAGAAGTCCTACCAGTGGTTGGAGAAGGCTGGACTGAAAGACAGCACAGAGGCACTAATCATGGCAGCACAGGAACAAGCTCTCAGGAGCCATAGAGGCTGGGGTCTACCACACCAGGCAAGACCCCAAGTGCAGGCTGTGTAAAGATGCCCCTGAGACAATCCAGGACATAACAGCAGGGTGTAAGATGCTAGCTGGGAACATACATGGAACGCCATAACCAAGTGGCCGGCATAGTATACAGAAACATCTGTGCCGAATATGGCCTGGAAGTCTCGAGGTCAAAATGGGAGACGCCCCCAAGGGTGGTTGAGAATGACCGAGCTAAAGCTCCCAGACCTCTGGTAGAGGACCCGAGCTTGAAGGATAGACCGCCCCAGGGGGCGGGATGGGAATTTTTTATATCCAGAGTCTACACTACAATGGGAATAACAGACTCAGCTTGTTTGTCATTCAACCATTTGGTGTTATATGAACGAAACACAGATTCTTAGGCCTCGGTCTTGAATAAGAGGGGTCACACAATACCAATGCCAAGTAGCCGTTAGACCAGGGGTGGGCAATCTCAGTCCACGAGGGCCGGTGTCCCTGCAGGTTTTAGATGTGTCCTCGAACCAACACAGCTGATTTAAATGGGTAATTAGCTCCTCAACATGTCCTGAAGTTCTCCAGAGGCCTGGTAACGAACTAATCATGTGATTCAGGTGTGTTGACCCAAGGTGAGATCTAAAACCTGCAGGGACACCGGCCCTCGTGGACTGAGATTGCCCACCCCTGCGTTAGACCTAAAAGCATACTACAGCATCACTCCAGAATAAGATCCAGTCAATGTCACCAAGCCACACATTCATCAATGAGTCTGCAGGACAGAACCAGGACCTGATATGAACCACTCCATTATCCACTAGCAGCAAAAATAAATGGCTGCTAATATACACACACACATATGGGAACTTTATCTGTCTCTCGCTCTCTCCATAACAACTTCATCTCTTTCTAGTTTGAATACTTTTTTACACTTTCCTTTATCCTCTATAGATTTGGATGAGGCTGGCACTCCTCTCACTCCCTGCCCTCACTATATCCTTCTTACTGCTCCTCTCTCTTACCTTTGCTTCATCTCACCCCCTCTCTCGTGCCATGATATTTCTCTCCTATTTAAAGGCCACTAAAGATCAAGCTTTAGAGAGACATTTCAATTTACTTACTGGCCTTTGGAAAGCACCTCCGGTTAGATTTGGACGCCATGGTACAGTTAATGGTGTATATCTGTTAAATGGCAAGCATGAGCCACAGCATCGATCACATCTGAAAGAGAAGATGGCAGTAGATATAACAGCAGGTACAGAGCATTATCCCTCTGTCAAGGAAAATGGACACTTCTAGTGGATGAGGATTATCTGTTTTAGTGTAAGCATTACATCCCACGACCCCTTAAAACAAAAGGGTTTTCTACTTGCAGCTGTCCAGCATGGGGAGGCAGGTTCAGTCCACAGTTTTTTTACTCAATTAGAGAGGAGAAAGGCTGCAGGCACAAATAATTTTAGAGGAAAGGGTCTTTACAGTAAAGAGTATGTGCAAGGGAATAGCTTATCAGCTTATTAGAAATATGCATTATTTTTAATATTTGTTTCCTACCTTGAGTTCTGCCGATCCTCACTTGACAAGAAACATATATCAGTGGAAACTCAACAGAACAGGTAGCAGTGAAACAGCAACACATCTTTTTATGTAAACTTACTTGTTTCCATTTTTCATTAGCTAATGAGTTGCTGTTTATAATTCAGCATGACCCTGTACTATAAAGCAAATGAACCCAAGGCATCCCAAAGAAGCAGCAATCACATCATCATGACCAGTCACAAACACGGGCAGGTCTACTTTCAACAGAGTAGCATATTTTACAAAGAGCAAAGTACACTGCTCAAGAAAATCAGATCTCAATGGGAAAAAAATCATCCTGGATATCTATACTCATATGGACTAGGTAATGTGTTAGGAACAAAGGGAAGCCACATTGTCTCATGGTTGGCACTGTTTGCTCTTGTTTTCCACATTCTCCTCATCAGTCCACTAATTCTTAAGACCCAGTTCTTGCTCTGCCAGATTGTTTGCTTAACCAGTGCAGTAATCATGCCCCATCTTGTTAAAGTCAGTGTTTCTGATGTGTCCCAACAGTCGATTCCAACAACAATCTCTTTTTGAAAAAAGACCTTAGAGAAAAAAGTGAATCTGTGAATGAGGCATGTTGTGTAAAGGGCTTTGAGTGCTCAGGGTAGAAAGGCACTATATAAGAACCAGTCCATTTTTTCTCTAAGGGCGATCATGGCTCAAGAGTTGGGAGTTCGCCTTGTAATCGGAAGGTTGCCGGTTCGAGCCCCGGCTTGGACAGTTTCGGTCGTTGTGTCCTTGGGCAAGACACTTCACCTGTTGCCTACTGGTGGTGGTCAGAGGGCCCGGTGGCGCCAGTGTCCGGCAGCCTCGCCTCTGTCAGTGCGCCCCAGGGTGGCTGTGGCTACAATGTAGCTTGCCATCACCAGTGTGTGAATGTGTGTGTGAATGGGTGGATGACTGGATATGTAAAGCGCTTTGGTGTCCTTAGGACTATTAAAGCGCTATATAAATACAGGCCATTTTGCAGTTTTGCCCTGTGAGCCTGAAGAGCTGTTCTGTTGCTGGTTGTCTTTGGAAATGTCTTCTAGTAAATTCCCCCGGCTGCCCTCCTGCCTGTGACCTCCTGCGCCCATTCACGAGCAAACCAGTGCCCACCTCCCAGCATGCTCTCACTAACACAAGAAAGCCTACTCAGCTGTTCAGTTCACTCTCTAGACATCTGCTTAGCTCACCCTTCTGGCCCGCCAGGAACTGTCTATCTTTTCTTCCCCCAGTGAAACCCTGCCCAGTGCCCATAGCTGGCTTCTCTGTAATTCCTCTGTGCAAATAACTAGCCTATGTGAATGCCCCTGTACCAGCTGCTTTCAGTGATCCTGTGCAAAACCTCTCAATGTATACTCCTGCCACATGATGCACGGGAGTATGTCGTGCATCAGGATTCCTCACGGTGACCCATATCATGAAGTGTAACAATGGGTCCAAGGATTTCATCTTAATACCTAACAGCAATCAGGGGTTTGTTTCCTAGCCTTTAGAGATCTGTGCATCCCTCCATTGATATGCCTCCCCAGTCCATGCACTGGTCATGCTGCACAATGTAACAGGCTTCACAGCTTCTCCAGAAACATCTGTCACATGGACTCAGGGTACATGATAAATAAACTGTTTCTGCCTTTCATACAAGCACTTTCTACCAAACATTCACACATACTCATATGCCAATGAATACATAAGAGAGAAACTAGGATTTAGTGTCTTGCTGAAGGATATTTGGCATGCAGACTGGAGCAGCAAGGGGTTGAACAACCAACCTTCTGATTAGTAGATGATCTGCTCTACATCCTGAGCTACAGACCCTCCAGAAGGTTGAAGATACGCTCATCTTTGAAAAGCACAGGGCACCAGTGGTGAACCTGCCAATTCTAATATTCTATACTAAGTGCCAATGGACTCCACAGTACCAGGCAGTGAGCAAAAGGACATGTAGAGGATGTCAGGCCACCCTCGTGAAATCTGTTTCTGATTGTTTGGTCAGTGACATTCACGCCAGTGGCCAACTTAAGGTCATTTTGTTGAGTCCTGGCGGTGCTCATCCAGTTCCTCCTTGCACTCTCCTGAAATCTCTTCTATGCTGGGAGACCCAGCAAACCTTCTGGCACAGTTATTTATTGATGTGCCTTACTCAAGGAGTGGGACCGCCTGTGCAACCTCTGGATAGTCCAGGTATGGCCTCATGCTACCAGTAATAACAGTGACCCTAGCCAATAGCGAAAAACAGATCATGAGTGAAAAATGTCAGTCACCATGTCTGTTGTTGATTTCATCAACACCAAAGCAGCTGAAACTGATTATCAACCCCCTCTGCTACTTAACCAGATCTCAGAAATGTAACTGACTTAATGTGATTACCGATTACTGCTTCAACTGGTAGAAACCAGGGCTTGTTTTCCAACCCAGCACTGTGTTTGTTGTTAGTTTCTGTAGTTCTGCGTTGAGTTCTCTGGGCCACCATATTTAAAAATGATTGAAAAAAATGTGCCTTCTGTGTATCTAGAGAAACTTTGTTACATCTAAATCAATGTCTAATAGTCTCATAAAAGTAATCTTCAGCTTGTGCTTGGAAAGTACACATTTTTAACAGATAAAGAATAAAGAGTAAAAGTAGTGCATACATGGCACTAAATGTCACTGAAAATCTTATGTGTGGCACAAAATCTTTACAAAACTCTCTATATAAACATTTTTTATCATCATCATGCTGGCGACAATCATTATGTTCTCCAGCAAAATTCAGAAAAGACTAAAATGTACCTCTTAAATGTGCTCTTACGTACATTAGTGTTACAATACAACAATATAACTGCCTTCACAGGACTGGACATTCCTGTGAATGTTGAGGACAACTAAGAGCTCATGATTTGCCACCTTTGATTTCGAATACCACTGATAATACGGGACTCCTTGATTACTGCCTCTGGGGACCCAGATCTCTAGTGATCCTCAACATTATAGTAAGGTCAGAATGACTTTTGATTTTCAGTCATTGCATGTTTGAGGTCCATGATAAAATTACAGATGCACAAGCTGTCAGAACAGAATGCCCAGGGAGGACAGCCACAAAGCAGTCAAGATGTCCACGAGTAAATGGCCAAGAAGCAGACATCAGAAAAATTTAAATCAGGAATGGTTTCTGTATCAGGTATGGGCAGATTTGCATAATTTTCTTTTATCTTACACAAATGGGAAACATTCACTGGAGTGCTGTAGAGAGATACAATTTTGAATTTTCTGATAAAAAAGATTGCAGACATAAATAAAAATAGAAAAGCTGAAAAAATCATTAAAAAAATGTCCAAGAGCATATAGAAACAGTGGATATGAAAAAATGTAAATATTGTATCAGTTGAGGAGGAAGATCTAATGGTGACTGCCAAAGTGCATCATAAATGTAGAGATAATGATGGAATTAAACCGGGAGTGCTGTCTAGAACCTAAAATTATAATATTCCATACCTGTTCTGTTTCTATAAAAGAAACACAGATCCTCATTCATTTCACTTATGAATGCATTAATGCAACTAGCTAGCAAGGGTGTGTGTGTGTGTGTGTGTGTGTGTGTGTGTGTGTGTGTGTGTGTGTGTGTGCGTGTGTGTGTGCGTGTGTGTGTGCGCGCGTGTTAGTAATCTGTTTTCTTTGATCTCTCTATCTTCATCTTTCTCTGTCTCACACGCGCGCACATACATGCTAGTGAGTGAGAGGATCCAATCAAGGGCGCTCGAGCTAAAGAGGGGAAAGGGTGGGGGTGGTGTCGAGAAGTGTAAAGGGGTGTAATTTCAGTTTCATATGTCACCCCCCTCAACCCCCCATCCCCGACTTGACAATACTTGAAAAACAATGAGAGTGACCCAGTTGCAGGATTCCAATTAGTATTAGATATGCAACAGTTGAGATTAGAATGCGCCTCTTCCCTCAGTGGGAGGGGGGATGGAAGAAGAGAGGGGATGAGGGGAGGGTGCAGGCGCTCGCTGCTCTGATTACCAGCCAGAGCGCAAATGTCGGGTTGTGATAAAGACTCTGTGTGCGTGCGTGTGTTTGTGTGTGTGTGTGTGTGTGTGTGCATGTGTGTCGCAACAAGGGGTGTGGGGGTTTGGGGGGCAAGATAAGGCATCAGGGGGACACAGCTGAGCATTGGCACACCATCTTACCTACACGCACGCACGCACGCGCACACACACACACACACACACACACACACACACAGATCCCAGTCTGTCCTGTCTGTCTGCAGAGGGAATATTTATTTCTAAAATAGCTTGACTCCTCCCTGACGGGAGTGGAGGTTATTTTAATCTGTGGAGAGGGAATAGAAGAAGATAGGGTGCTGCTGCTGCTGCTCTGTGTGTGTCTCGATGTGTGTGTTTTTGTGAGTGTGTGTATGCATGTGCACATGTCGCATGACTTTCCGAATTGGGCGAAATGATTACCAGGCTTTTTTAGCTGAGGCGTTCTTAGAAAAGAGAGACAGACAACCTGTGTGACCTTATTGTATGGCTGGTGTCTAGGTCATGCAGTCAGAGGAAGATGATGAGAATAAAAGAATAGGACTTACTCTGAAGGTCATTGCTGGTATTAGTCTATCAGAATATAATGCTTCATCTTTTTTCTCAACAAAGATAATTTCTCCACAGTTAAAATCTGAATCAGCTCATTGATCATAACTTGTCATTAAAAAGCTACCAGAATAACGATTGACTTTTAGTATTATAACAACGACAAAATTGTCAAAATATTATTATTTTGGATGTAAAGTACTCTTGTATTTACAATTAAACTGTGTCCAAAGTGCAGTAATTTGACAGTTTACAGGACTTGGCAAGGTTAGATTAACAACCTTTAGACTTTAAGATTCCCAAACTGTACTACAATCTCATGTATTTAAAACGTATGTTTAAAAATCTGTAGAACTGTAGAACTGCAAGTTCCTGCAAATCTTAGTGAAGGATGTGAGATGCAACACAGAATGGCACATAAGAGGATGCACACTGCCTGAGAGACAAAAGCTGTAAACTCCAAATGATTTTTTGTTTGTTTACTTGTTTTGTTTTTTTCATGTAATATTGTTATAAGCCCAAATGTAGTAAGTTGGTCTTGAGTTGGAATTGCTTTGTCAGCTGTTTTAGAGGTTAAGAATGAGCTGTCAAACTCACTTTAAAAGGCCAAATTGGGTCTGTGACTATTTTTCTAATTTCCTAAAACTAATTGCTGAATATTTCCTTCCTGCTCCATCTGACCAGTTGTGTGGGGGTAAGAACATGGAAATCAAATAAGTGAAAACTCTGAGGACCGTGTTAAATTAGGATTTAGAACTATTCACATGAAAAGTGACAGGAAGGTGTACTAAAAAGGCCCACACATTAAATCAAAACAAAAAATTAAAGGTAATCCAGACTGCTGGTGTCAGTGTTACTATCAGTGTTACAGTTTTCCTGAATTGCTAAAACACATTTCTTGAAGCCTCCACACATTTACTCAAAACCTTAAACACAAATCCAAAGGTTGTAACTACATTCACAAACTCCAGACTTTTCTATCATCAGATATCCTGTGTTCAAAACCAAACAATGTGTTCACATCATAAACACAGCAAGTGAAAATATATTCACCACAGAACATTCGTTAGACACGACATCAAATAACTGAAGACACAGCATCCAGGGCATGTAGTTAACATATACATAACATATAACATATTTGATGTAAGTGTATTTAACAAAAAATTATTGTGATTAGAGTGATGTGAAGTGCTTAATGTAAATTTAAAAAAATTAAATTAAATTTTTAAAAAAATAAATGAAAAGCACATTACTGTAATTCACAGATTCATTCCAAATCCTCATGTCTTTGTCTTTGTCTCTTTGTCTTGGTCTGTCCAGAGGACTTCATCCACATCACAGGCAATACTCTCCCTATTCTCCCAGGCAACGTGGGAATAAACCACCAGTTACCTATGGTTGCTCAAAGGGGGACAATGCCACCACACTAGCCAGGGACTTCCACAATGGCACACTGAACAATTATGTTCCTGCCTCTCCACCTCCTTTTTGCCACACTGACCCTGCTTCATCTATGGAAATATATTCATGGGGCCTTTCCAAGGAATCCAGTTCAAACACTCTCTATAAAAATAAGTAGTGTACTGAAAGTGATACAGAAAGACAGACTTATGAAATTGTGTATCTACAGTAAGCAAACAGCAGATTTATATACATTACAATATATTTTAAGGTTTTGAGTGTATGAGTTTTGCAAATTGTGTCTAAGTACCTGAACAGTGTTTAAGGTTTGGACAAAAGAGTGTTTGATTGGAAAAATAAGTTTAGGCCATAGAGAATTTGCATTTGAGAATGAAGTTTAGTGTTTGAGGAATTCAGAAAAACTGTAATTTGTCAAAACTCAGTCCTAATTGTAGCAAATTCAGTAGACTTTCTGTAATTCGTCCACAGCATTTTACAGTGTAAAATAGTGGATAATATCTCCCTCAAACTTTTCCTCCTACCAGCCTCCAGCATGGGAAGATGAATATTGCTCAGGCCCTGGATCATGTTACACACTGGATCTCATGACAGCACATCCAACCTAACAATGACAGTTTAGGGTCACTCTGTTTTTTCCATAACCCCTCCAGCCCTAAAGCAATCAGATTAGGCTATCATACCATCCTTAGACCCTCATACTCTGCAAGAAATCTATATGTTCAATTGGGAGTGTCACCAGCTAAGCTCTAAGCATGCAAGCCCAGCGATTTCTCAAAAGAGAGCCCTTCAGATGGCTCCAGCTGTTAATGTACGTCTGCTTCCCCAATGAGATTCTGAGAGGATAAACAGAGATGGGGAGGATTAGTTAGCGGGGCTATGAGGACAGGATCCAAATTAGCAGCAGCCTCAATCACCCAACCCAATACCCCCCTGACCGCTCACGCAGCAGACTCATAGGGGTTCGTTTTTTGCGCTGTTGTTTACATTCAAGGCTGATTGGCAAGGAAATTCTGATGCGGGGACATGGTCAATTTGGCCACTAATTCCCGCTTCAACTTGACACCCAGAAACCCTAGTGACAGATCCCTTCCACCCTACCTCACTGCTGCACCACTGTATGCCTCTGTCAGATTACAGCCAAGTCCTCATCTGAACTACTAAATTACATCTTAAGTGATCATTTTATTGAACCGTGGCAATTTGACATGCATGCAGTTTAATATAAACGTCCAGATTTGTGCTGTTGTTCTCTTCCCCTGTACAGTATTGTAATGATGGTATAGAATATACGCGAGGATAGAACCTGGATGTACAGTTTAAAGAATATGTGCCACTTTACATGAATATTAGTATATCTATCCTTTAAGTCCTCATGATTTCAGAGTGGGGTTAAGTGATGAACTTTTTGTTTAGCATTTGATTGAATGTTATTCATTATTCATTCAGAAACTATTAAGTGAAC
This sequence comes from Pelmatolapia mariae, assembly GCF_036321145.2. Classification (NCBI taxonomy): domain Eukaryota; kingdom Metazoa; phylum Chordata; class Actinopteri; order Cichliformes; family Cichlidae; genus Pelmatolapia; species Pelmatolapia mariae. The sequence continues at coordinate 3,154,687 of NC_086239.1, read as the reverse complement.
TTCTCTGTATGACGTGTTGAGTACGCCTCTATAAAGTGTTTCTGTCTGTTTCAAATTGCCCCACTTAAAAATGGGCCGAAAAGCTTTCTATTACAGCCCCCTGGTCTGTTTAGAAATCCTGTATCCTTTGAAATCTTGTAGCCTCACTGTGTTGTAAGCAAATGGAAATTTAAAAAAAAATGCTGCTCTATAACATCAAGTCTAAGAGTAAACTTCAGAATTTACCTGAACTGCTAAAACACATTTCTGGAAACCTTAAACATAAATCCAAAAACCTTAACTAGATTAACCAAACCCCAGACGTTTCTGTCAAACTCAAACTATTAAGTCAAAATCAGTTGCTTGTGTTCAAAACCAAATCTTATATCATTATAAAAAATTAAATTAATAAATATTATTTATTTTTTTATTATATTAATTAATAAAAATGATATAAATCTTATATCAATATCCTTTGAAATCTTGTAGCCTCACCGTGTTTTAAGCAAATGGAAATTTAAAAAAAAATGCTGATCAAGTCTAAGAGTAAACTTCACCAGTTACCTTTTGTGGATGGACAGACCGTCCCGCGGCGTTCCTGAGGAACGCAAAAGGCGACCTTCGGCGTTCTTGGTGAAATACAGTAGAATTACGGTCCCGCGGTGAAACACGTTCCAGCCATGTATTCCAGCCCTAACCATAACCAGCACTTTAATGATGTGAAATAGTGTTTTCCAAAGCGATTTGAGGAAATGATTCTCATGTTTCCTCATTTTTCTGATTTCGTCATTTAGGAATGTGTTGGGTGCCCGGAAGCGTAACATGTTGACGATTTGTCACCTAGCCTAAAATATTACGCCTCGGGAGTGAGAACGTGGGATGGAAGGGCTGATTTATCAGCGAACACTAGCTAGCTTAGTTAGCAGGCTATATTCATAAATTGTATGAGTGCAATACAAACAATTACATATTACTGGTATGTATTATCATTCATCAAAACTGAAGATTTCTGGGATGTCTGATCTACACAGCAAGCCATAATATTTATCAGACTATCTATTACAGTTTTTCTGAACTGCTGAAACACATTTCTTGAAGCCTCCACCCATTTTCTCAAAACCTTAAACACAAATCCAAAAGTCATAACTACATTATATATCCTGTGTTCAAAACCAAACAATGTGTTCACATCATAAACACAGCAAGTGAAAATATATTCACCACAGAACATTCAATAGACACGACATCAAATAACTGAAGACACAGCATCCAGGGCATGTAGTTAACAGGACATGTTTAATGTAAGTGTATTTAACAAAAAAATAACAAAAAATAAAATAAAAAACTTAAATGAAAAGCACATAACTGTAATTCACAGATTCATTCCAAACCCTCAAATCTTTGTGTGGGGTCTGTCCAGAGGACTTCATCCACATCACAGGCAATACTCTCCCTATTCTGCTGAAACCAGCCTTGACGAGAATCCACATTTATGTCATCGCAGGCGTGTTCCATTGCGTCCAATAAAATTTCGCTGGTGTAGGGGTGCCGGTCATAGACCTTCCACCTCCATGCAGAGAAAAACTCCTGTATTGGATTCAGGAAGGGGTTGCAAGGTGGAAAGAAAACGTTTATGAAGTCCTGGTTGTTTGTGAACCACACACGTATTGGGACAGCACAGTGAAAGTTCACATTGTCCCAAACTATGACATATACAGGATGCACTGCTTGCTGATCCAGCTGTTCACGTGCAGCCATAATATCCTGTAGACCAGCCAGAAATGTAAGATGTGCAGTGTTACATGGCCCCAGGTTTGTATGACGGTGGAGAACCCCACAGTTATGCTTAGCTTAATCCACAAGATGTCCATGCAGGTTAACAGGAGTTGACAATGTGAGACCATTATATTATGATTTTATGACCTTTAAAAGTCTTTTTACAATTTTAACAAAATTAAAGCAGCTTCTTCATTTCGCTACCAGGGTGATGAGGCAAGGTCTATCAAACATTTGAATTACTGCCTAAAACAGTAGAAAGCAGTCCTCATAAATGGCAAAGATCTGTTGATTACAACAATACAAGTGTTAAATCACAAACGATCATAGCCAAGGAGAAAATATATAACTGAGAATGTAATGTAGCTGTAGGAGGATGTGAAAAAGAGTCAGGGAACACTGCAATACGACAAAACCACAAAATAACACGTGTGACTTATACACTCCTAAGAATCTTATGGCTCTGTTATATTTTCAGTACCAAAGTCTTGCAGTATATGTAAACAACTGTGGCATTTACATTCTTGAATCGTTTTTAAATACTTCAGTTCTTAAATCCCATCCTAACGGCCTGAGAGTCTACCTTCATCGGCCCTGCTTACACCAATACGCCCTGATATTCATCATCAGAAAACAGTGAAACAAACAACTACAAATGAACAAGACAACAAGAAGAACACAAAAAAAGAGCCATGACTACACTTTTTTGTCTCACTTCTTTGTTGTTTTTGTCTATCTCAGCATGGTCCTGTGTTCCTCACCGTGAACTGAAAATGGTATTTGAGAAACAAACAACTTCATTCTGCCGTGCATCAGTAATTAGCTGTGGAATTAGTGGGCTTGACGTGCCTCCACAGATCAGCCAGCCCTCCAGGGAGGCCTGCGGGTCCAGGCAAGCCGCATTTCCAATTATTGTGTTGAATTGCTAATTTAGTTATTGTGCCTGCCGTAATTGTGATGGGTATTGGGTGTGCGATTCAATTTGTTTTAAATATTTGTGGGCTGGCGGATTGGAAATGGAGCTGACCTATCTGCAGGCCCAGTGTGAGAGTTTGGAAGAAAAAGGGGAAAAAATAAAAGTAACCGACTACAAAGATGTTTTAGTCCCCCCATCGTACACGCACGCAGAGTGACACACACTCTTTCTCAATCTCACTCTCCCTTCTCTCATCATCTTAGCATGATCTGACTCATCCTTTCTAAGACTGTTGATGTTAAAAAGCCTGAAATTTAGAAAAATGGCACTTTGATCATCTTCGGGGTACAAGGCGCAAAGCATTAGGCAGGCAGAATACTGATGGCTTTGGTTTGATGACAACTGTTGTGGGAGGCTATACCTTTCTTTTTGCTCATATTTTAGAGCATACACTTGCTGCTGATTAAAGTAATGCAAAAAAGTAACCAAAGTAGCAAAAATACCTGACAAATCTGCTGCTGATATCCTGGTCCATCAAAACAAAGCATCTTCAGAAGGTTTTGTAGATTCCAGGGATCTCATTTATAAATATGTCCACAGGTTTAGCCTTGCTCTTCCATTTGATGCTCGCCTTGCTTAAACAGGCTCTATAATTGTCATTTGTGATTTATGTATTTTAAACATAAATCTGCCGTGCTATTTCCAATCAAGGTTGCAGTGAAGAAGGTGAGCAAGATAGACAAAACTGCAAAATTGCACAGGCTGTGATGAATATGCACCCTAAACACAATATTGTAATAAAAGCAGAAGGAAAATCAAAATCTAGTCTCGTGTACACATTGCCTCGAGATATCATTTACACATCAACATAAGGCTTTCACATTGTGCGCTGTAATACTAATTCTTACATCCTGAAACAACCAAAACCTGCAAACCTACATAAAAATAAACTGAATGAAAATTAAATAAACACAAAAACGGATGAAAAATATAAAAGTCTAATAACTCTCTCAATCAGGAGCTTGTTCTGTGGTAGAATTACTGCCTTTGATTCAACATATCAGTGATGCAGATTATGTCTTTTATTAAACACACAAGCCTAAATGGTGACTTTCATTCATGCACGTTACACAACTACACTAAGACATGGCCCAGCTCCTCGGCCACAGCTGAATTGGAAGGCATGCAACAGTTGTAGGTTGAAATGGGTATTTATATTACTGCCAGATAAAAATGAAAGGAAACTGAACTATTAAAGGTGTGCATCAGTCATGTACATGTCAGAGCAGAGAGGTGATAGTTGCCTGGAATCCATAAAATCTTTGACAACTTTTCTGCTTTGTTTCTGTTTTTTAATCTTATTGTTTGTTTGTTTGTTTTATTAGTGGATAGTGCAGAGCAATGACTTGAATATAAGTTGATGCCTGACTTGCACAACAGTGCAACCTTTGTGCCACACGAGGTGATATCATCATCCTGTTTTCTGAAATCTGTCCTTTTACTCTTCAAATAACGAGTGATGTGGAGAATTTAGCCATTAAATAAAAGACAAATTGGTCTAAATGTGTTTGTAGATGTTGGATTTGAATTTAAAACAATTTCAACTACTCATTGTTGAAGGTGACTGACCAGTGTGCATGTGTTTGTGTGCATGTGTGTGTGTGTGTAGTGTCCCTCCTTTTATCTTGATTAGACAGATCGTGCGTTTTTCTGTCCCCCTGTCACCCTGAGGTCAATATGAAAGACTCAGGTCTGAATGGGACCTCTTTAGGTCTTTGAAATCTCTTGTCTGGCCTCTATGGAAACACTGCAAGTACAGACAAACACAAGCATATACGCACACTGTCATGTAAGCAGACACTCACTTATACTGAGCGGACAACAAAAGGTGCATGTGGAGAAAATCTTTCACACACACACACACACACACACACACACACACAGACACACGCACACAGAGATGAAGTGAAAACAGCTTTTAACACCTGGTGGGTGTTTGATCATCAATTAAGCTCCATCTCTCTCTCCGGCTGTTCCGTCTCCAGGGTCTTGAGCTCTGCCTCTCCAATCAATCCACAGAACCATCTAACATCCAGAGTGGCACTTTGTCACTTTGCGTGTGTTTGCTTACAAATTTATAATGTCAGTTTCTCTGATTGGATGCCTTGATACTTAAGAAGACAAAAACAATGAAGAACATAGTGGAATTATAAATATTCTGATGTCCTTCTGTCTTCCAGTGTTTGGCCATTTGTTTGTTTTTTGCCTGATTGTAAACATATTTTTAGTGCTACAGAGACAGAGTAATATAGATATCAGTGTTACTGTATACTGATCAATAGTTGCTTATTTTAAAACAAAACCCAAGTTTTAGTTTAATCCTGTTCACTTCTTCCACTTTGTCCTTCAATCACAGAATCATAGAAAAATCTGTTTAGCACCACATTTTTGTTGTTCAAATGTGGGTGGTCTGTAGTCAAGTCCACAGTTTTTTGCCAATCAAAATTTAAAAAAACTTTTTTTAAACTGCAGTCAATGACGGCCTAAAGTCTAGAACCCACATGCATGCTTTTGCACTATGATTTAGGTGATAATCTATTTGCACACTGAAGAGTTGTCTGATCAGTTTTGCAGCATTTCTCTGAATCTGAGCAAGATACAATCCTTTACACTTTATCCTTCTACTTCTATCAGTCATCACATTAGCAATAAACACTAGCGTACTGGTTCCACTGGCAGCAATACATTCTCATGTCATAATATTGACTCTGCCATGTTCAACATAAGACATTCCCATCATTCCGGTGCAGTTACTCTTGGTTGTCCAAAGGTTTGGAGTAAAAACTAATTTCTTGTTACATTTGGTAAACTTCTAAGGTATGTACTTTAACCTCTTCTTCATTTTTTATTGAACATGTGGTGGTGTACAGAGGTTGGTCTTTGTGCAACATATTATAGAGCCAACTGTATATGCTACATTGGCTCATTGGCTTCCCATGTTAATGAATAAAGCTGGTTAGTTAACTTCATTAGTTCTTTGCAACACAATACATGGACAGCCTTGAGATAATGCCATAACATGCATTTTTTTATATTATGTTGATAATTTTATTGAAATGTTTTAAAGTGCCATATACTTTTAATGTGATTTAGACCAAAAATCTTACATATTTCACCTTGAAAGCATGCTGTGTTTATAACTATTTAGTTTAAAGTTCAATAAACAAAATCTATTCCTTTAGTACAATGCTGGAAGTTTAATTTATATACACAAGAACCTAAAGCTTAGAGGTTGTATAAAATGTATAATTGCTTGCTTAGCAAATATAAAACTGATTTTGCTGTATGCTGCACTTCCTTAATGGTCGGGCTGTATAGTGTGCCTAAGGGGCAGAGAGCGTGAAAATCTCAGTCCTGAATACAAGCACATCATTCTTTATCTTCTGCCTGTAGTAAAATGTGACAAACGTGGCAACAATTATAGTCTCTATACAGAAACAGGAAATAATATAGAAGTGGAAATTTAATTTTGACCTTGGAAATGTTATTGAGAAGACCAGAAGAGCAGGTGCCCAGCAAAGGCTTTTAACAGAGGCTAACTGACCCAAAGGAAACACATGTACACAACAACAAAAAAACTACAACAAATAAGCACAAGCTCGTAAATCTGTTCACATGCACAAGTGGTTAAGCATACAAACATGCACACCCAGAATAAACATCACAAGCACCGACATCTTATCATAAGCATCCCTTTCAACTATCTTTACGATTTGGAATTGTTTATTATTCTTGAGCTCGTTCCCCATTTCAGACAAACACAAAGCTGATAACCATGAAACACACTTTCCCCCCAAGTGCTGGGAAAGAGACCAAAGAAGAAAAAGATAATGAATAAAAAAATGAGTAGTGTGGAATAGGGAGGAGAGAGAAAGGGTAAGGAAAAAAGACAAAAGGAAAGGTGTGGGAATTTGAAATGTTTAAGAGACAAGAGAGGAGACGAACAGAGAGAGTGGCAGCAGAACAAAATGAAATCAATTTGAGAAGCGTTGAAGTAATTTGTTTCTAAACACAATCCTGGATGCTGGCTACCTCTTTCTCTTCACCACTGAACAAGTCCACCTCCCCCTGGAACGACAACACCAACACCTTGTTTCTCATTCAGAGGTGTTGCATGAGAGTGTAGGTGCGTGTTGTGCAAAGAGAACCATATGAAGAATTATGCATATTTGGTTAAGTAATATTCATAATCAACAAATACATACCTCCTGCTATGTAAAACTGAAGCAGAAAGGCCTTTTATGCTCAGAAATGTAATCAAACCCATGTGATTGCCCTGTGATTCACTCCAAAATGCATCTAATGTTGCATTAAGATACATTAATCTGCTTTATAATTGACATTTTAAAAATAGCACTTGTGAAATTAGCAGAGAAAAGGGGAGAAAAGACTTGTATGGTCAATTACAACTAACACTTGGGCTTGGCACAGGAGCCATTGGACACAAGCCATAAGTATTTAAATTGCACAGAACCAGAGGGCCTGATTACAGCAATGCTGAATTTAGAAGCAGTAAATGTAGTCGCAGGCTCACAATGATGCTATACACAGCCTCTTGTTGGAGGGAATGGGGCTTTCCTGACGTGTATAAAGGGTTTGGAATTGAATTATGAAATCATGTCATTTTGATTAGAGTTTCACAGGACATATGTCACTCCAGTACTCAAATACCTTTTACCTCCAAAGCCATCCATAAACGAAGTTTAACTTTTGTGTGGTTGTAAAGAATTGTTTGTTTTTTATTAAAAAGGACTTACATTTGAAATTTCAACAATTTTCCAAAACATTTTGTACTAACATGAAAAACGCTTTTCTTTGATTGTATATGTTTTTATTCGGTACTGTCTAAAACTCTGAGATGAATAAACAACATTTAGTGATGTCACTGAGTAAAAAGTAGCTACTGTGTTAGATGCTGTAGAACCTCCACTATCAACTCTGATGTTACTGTGACTGTTACTTCCTCATTAAAGCTTTTTTTAGAGGCACACAAAAGCCACAGCAACAAAGAAAATGTTTTATCCCAAATTGCTGTTTTACAGGCCCAGGACTGAAGTAAAACAAACAGGCAACAAACCGAACTAAACAATAGCATCTCTATACTAATCTGTGACACTATCAAATGGTGACACAGTTGCATAAATGTATAGTCATGTTGACCAAGTGAGACCAAGGAAAGACCGTTTAAAATCTCTGAAGGGCTACCGAGTCCTGCCAAACAGGATCATTGTGGCTTGGCGTTCATTCTGAAAGTCTCTGGAATTGCCTCCCTCCCTGTGGACTTGTTTCCATGTAGGCTCAATAAAGCATTGCAATGAAATTTATGATGGGACATTCTTCCAAAACGTACTCCCTCTTTTGGGGCAAGTCTTTAGCATGAATAGCAGTGCCACCAGATTTCCTCACTGGAGAAATCCAAGGCTTTGATTCACCACCAGTCTATACACGGTATACTTTACAAACAAAAAACTCATACTATAAATGCAAAACATGGTTGCAAATCACCCTATTAATTATTAAGTTTAAAATATATTTAAAATATTTTTTTAACTAGAGAGAAACCTCTGAAACAAATATGCAAAAACACTCTGCATTATCCCAAATGTGTCACACCTATGTTCAGGCTTCTACTTATACAGAGAAACCACACGTTTGTCATCAGCGCTATCAGCCTGTGTCCAGGAACCAGTTAACACAGAGGCCTCAGCTACAAAGGCAGACTACGAAATGTCACAAATCAAAAACTCAAAGTTTCACAGCTACTGAGGGGAAAAATACCACACCACAGCCACACCACGATATTGCCTTTTGGTCTCGACTTGATAGGGGCAAAATGCATATTCATGAAGTAAGCAACTTGTGATCCCAAACAAAGTAAAGCCCTGGCTTAGGGAGATTGGGCCCGCCGTTAATGACTTCTTCGTTTTAAGCCCGCATAAGAAAGCCCCCCGATTTCCCTGTGCTTGTAGTCCATGAGAATATTTAATACCGTTATTAATCATTTTTAATCCGTTTGCTTTTAATTAAGAAACAGCATGTTGCTGTCCTATCAGCCTGTGCCAGCGCACAGATTAATTGTAGCTTAAGATAGCCGGCCGTGATTGGTGTAATGTATTAGCTAACAAGACGCCCGGCTTCTAAAGATACTTGTACACTACCTTGGGAACTTGGCACCACTCCAGGGTCTCTCTCTCCTTCCCTTTCTCACTCGCTCTCTCTCTTCTCCTCTATCTCTCGTCCCGTGTGTCTTTCCTGTTTGATGCTGCAGTCAGGCGTCTTTGGGAAACCTTCTCTCTCATCTTGGCATGCTGCTGTGTTTGTAGCACCATTACTCTAATAGCAAGCCAGTCTATCCCTGATGAGGGAACATGGTGAAAAGGAGTCTTTCATTTTGTCCCTGGCCAGGGGCGATACACTGTAACCTGTAAGCCCCCCCACCCCCAACCCCCACGCCAGGCCGGGACTTTTTTCCAGACAGGCTCAATTTGACTCACTTGGCTCCAGGTCTGGATTAGGATGTCAGGGAACTGTGGCTCGATGGGTACATCCTCATTAGCTTGTTGTTTTGTCCTGCTGTTTTTAGTGCTCCTACCAACCGGGGTCCATGCAGACCCCAGAGGTATATTTTTATCATATTTCACAGGTGGGTTTTATTTTCCTATCTTTCCAATATTTTATGACTTTATCAGTCAAGTTGTTCCTAATGATGCCACATCACATTTGTTTGGTTTCTGATTTGTTTAGTGCTTTTTAAGAATACAATTAATTTGGGGTCCCAGAGGACCCCCCAGTCAAAAGAACCCAAATCCACTGATGCATTTTTAATAAATAGAAATGTTTATTCAGTTCATCTTTGCCATGGATTCCAAATTAAAATATGATATGGGATCAGGGGCTGTAGGGGGTACTCTGTCAGCCCTTTTCAAGAAGAAAGATTCCACTTATGCCTTCATCGTCTGGTTGGAGAACTTCTCAGACTGGGAGTACCAGAACATTGTAATGTATGCGTAGCTTTAAATGGTTTTGTTTGTTTCCACTCCCTGTACTACCATAGTGAGAGCTTGATTCGTTTTGTCACTGATTCTGTTCCAAACTTCTATAGACAGAATTTCAAGGTACCAGCAAGAAGTGAAGGGTAGTGTCAGGATCTTATCTCTAAATGACAATCTGCAATCTGGGGAAGTTTGCAGCTGTGAAGGATCGGGGATGGGAATTAGCATCTCCAAATCTGAGGCTATGATTCTTTGCCAGAAAAGGGTGGAGTATCTACTGCATGTTGTGAATGAGTTTCTGCCACAAGTGGAGTTCAAGAATCTCAGGGTCTCTCAGGAGTGAGTGGAGAATACAGCTAGAGATTGACAGATGGATTAGTGCAGAGTTTGCAGTGACGTGGATGCTGTACTGGTCTGTTGTGGTGAAAAAACAGCTGAGCATGAAAGCAAAGCTGTCAGTTTACAGACCACTCCCCCATATGGCCACAACCTGTGCATAGTGACTGAGAGAATACAACAGCAGATACAAGGAACTGAAGTGAGCATCCTCCAAATGATGTCTGGGCTCACCCTCACAGAGGAACGGGGTCATTCAGAAGGGACTCAGAGTAGAGCCACTAATCTCCTTTATCGAATGGAGTCATCTTGGGTGATGTGGGCATCTGACCAGGATACTTCCTGGAATCCTTCTAGGTGGTTCGAGGTGTTTTGGGCAGGTCTAGGGGGTGGCCTTGGGGCTTACTGAAGAGATTATGTTCTGGCCTGGCTGGCTGTGTGTTGACTTCAGTTGTTTTATAGTGGGATCAAAATGACGCCAACTGATTTACTGACTTACCAAAATCAAAGGATAGTAAGTAACCTTTTAGCGAGAATACAATTTGATTTATTTATAGTCTTTATTCATGTATTTGAGTTTGTACTGAAGGCAGGTGAACTATTGTTGTTTTAATTAAACAACAGATCAAATTCATATTTTACTCTGGGTTTTGCACACCAGTGAGATTCATGTGTATTATCTATACCCAGCCTCAAAGAACATATGCAATCAGTTGATGATGTGACCAATTTCCTGCTCAATCTTGGCTTTGTGGAGTTTGCATGTTCTCCCTGTGCTGTGTGGGGTTTCTCTCGCTGCTCTAGTTTCTCACAATTCACAGACATGCAATTTGGGTTAATTGGTGACAGCAATAGTCAGTAGTTTGAAAGTATAATATACTTGAAGCACTGTGTTGGTTCATCTTGGTAAGTAAACTCTATGCTAAAAAATAAACTAAATGCCTGTTTTTTCTCTTGATTACAACTATGAAGCATTTTGAAGTATCTAAAAGAGATGACAGATCAGTTAGTTGTACTTAGCTAGTAAAGTGAAGTTTTGGTTCCATATTTTTAAAAGGATTTGTTTTATAATCCACTAACACAAGTTCACTGATGAGTTGGTACATTTTTAACAGCAAATAATTTATTTTATTTTTGAGAACAAAGCACACAAAGATTTACACTTCATTTATTTACTGGTTCATAAACACAGTCCCTGTCCTTCGTCATGATGAGCTCTCACGTTCCTTTTTTCCAGTAAAGACAATCTCTTAGAAACCTAACTAAAGGTTTTTTTCTAAGACTCTGGATCAAGTGACTCTTTGACCAAAACCCCCAAGTTCTTTTTTTCTACTGTTTATTTTATTTTTGGTTTATTTTAATTTGTTGTATGAATTTTTTTGTTCTTGCAAATCTGCAAATATTACATTTTTATCATTCAGAATTTGATTAGATTAACCAGACTTCGCTTTGCACCCCTGTTCTAAAAAGGTACTTTATAATGACGCACCTGAGGTGAATGAAACACACAATGCACACAAAAGCAAATGAACAGTGAAACAAATAAGTGCAGAATTCAGGTTCTGTGCTGCATGGAAACACTCCGGGTGAATAATCACTAGTGTTTTCAACTACAACTCTCATGCAAATGGAAGCTTGCCACAAAAAAAAGAATATAAAAGTATGTGGATGTGTGCATAAGTGCATGTGAAGCAGGCTGCGATGGTAATTTAGTGTAAGAAAGAATAAATAGTCCATTTTCAGTACTAATCTTAGCATCTGCCTCAAAGGGACTCTCTGTCTGTCTCTCTCTCTCTCTCTCAAACACACACACACACACACACACACACACACATACAGATTCTACTCTCTCCAGTGAAGAGGAGCCCATTGTGTCTGATGAGAGTTAGATTGGATGGCTCCCCAGGGAGCTGCTCTCCATTAGCTAAGGTGATCTAACAGGTAATCAGCAGATAATTAAAAGGCTTCACTTCTCTGATGGGAGGGGCTGAGATAGTCATGGAGGTATGTGTGTGCAACTCTGTGTGGTGTGTGCATGCACACCAGAACTTTTGCATGTCTACCTGTGTCTGTGCTGTCATTTTTGAATGTCATTAGGGCAAGAGGCTTGTGGTCATTTTGTGCTATGGTGAGACATACATCACTTTTATAGACACTTCATTCTTCCTGGAAAAGTGTCTTTGAATGGATATTGAAAGGCGAAGTCCGGGTCAAATTAGCAAGAATGACTTGCTGTAAACAGATATGGATGAATACTGCAGTCTAGAACAGGCTTCAGGCTAAGTTACCATATCTTGGATTCTCACTGACACAGTAATTGAAACAGTGTCTTTACTTCCTGGAAAAGTGCAACAGCTTTTGCAACAGCTCATTCAAACCTACCAGGTCGAGCCAGCAATGTTACCACTAACATAGTAAATGCATTAACATGTTAAAGAATCAGATGAATAAAATAAATTGTTCACATTGTATCTGAGAAGTCCTTGTCAGCTGTGTTACTACTGACAAAGCACCAGAAGGAATTTCATATCCAGAGTGGTATTTTTCTTTTTCTCCTCCTCAATACTTCTTCAACATTATTGTCTGGATATATAGTGGGGTTAATTCTTTGTCAACCATAATGTTTTGTATTTGCTTGAAATATTATTTTTACAAAAATGTGTGTGTGTGATATGTGTATGTAAATCTGACCTTTCTGACCTGTGCATGATACTCTTGCACTCCTCTCATTCAGGCTCATTACGGAATGACTTTCACTTATTTTGTTACATATATAGTGCTGCATTTCAACCAAAATGCCCATTAGCGCAATCACATTGTATATATATTTCTGAACTCCATACTTTACCAACAATCATACGGCTAGATATTGGGTTCCTTTTTTGTGCCTCTTTTCCACTAGTACCTATCTGGCTCGGCTCGGTTCGGCTCGACTTGACTCCGTTTTTAGGGTTTTGGGAACCATGCAGACATTGAGGACAGCTAGAAGTACCTGGGGATCCCACGGGCAAATGGGAACCACAAACCGCTAGGAAAGGTGCAACCACCAAGTACATGCAGGCAAGTCCTGAGGAGTCAGCTGAATGGTAAAAACAAGATCCAGGTGATCAACACCTATGCCCTGCCGGTGATCAGGTACCCTGCTGGGATAATAAGCTGGCCAAAGGAGGAGATAGAAGCCACTGACATCAATACAAGGAAGCTTCTGACCATACATGGAGGGCTTCACCCCAAATCCAACACCCTGAGACTCTGCGCCAAATGGAAGGAAGTGAGGCCAGTGAGTGTCACTCTCCAGATGGGACAACGAACATCCACGAGTACATCAGGAAGATGGCCACAACCAACCGTGAGCTCAGTGAATATCTCAAGCAGCAGAAACACAAGAAAGAAGAGGAGCAAGAGGAGGAGCCATCATTGAAGGATAGGCCCCTGGCAGATAGATGAAGTGTCTGACATCCAGAAATCCCGAAATCCTACCAGTGGCTGGACAAAGCTGGACTAAAAGACAGCACAGAGGCACTAATCATGGCAGTGCAGAGGAGAAATGCCCCCTAGGGTGGTCAAGAACGGGTTAGGGTGAAAACATCCTAATTTAGAATAGTGACACAGAAAGTCAATTAATGAGCTGACATTAGCTAGTGAGACATTTTAGAAGCCCTGGTGAATAGACTCAAAAACCTTCAAAAGCATGTTTTGTGTTTGTTTTTTGTTTTTTTCAAATATGTAGTATCTCATTCATGTCTTCTGTAACACAATTTTGTTCAAAACACAACTGACAAAATAATAAAAAAAAATATTTAATTTAAATAATTATATACATCTTTTATCTATAATAGGTGAGTGTTTGTGATGACCACCTTTATTCGCCATCACAGCCTGAATTCTCTTAGACAAGCTTTATTATAATTTCTTTAAGTATTAAAGAAATGCAGCGAGTGGTTGGAATTTCTAAACAAGTATTATTGCGAAGCCATAACGCTCAGGCTTCAGAGACTCATTTCTAGTTTACCTTGGTTATTGACTTCGCTGCATCCTCTGGTTCAGGATTTTCTCCTCACCACCCTGCACGTCCGCCCACAACAGCAGCTGCAGCCCTTCCCGCTGGAGGTTTCGCAGCCCAGCCCTGCCAGCTCCTTCCTCATTCTCACGGTCAGCAGTTCACGTCTCCACCAGAGACTTTTTCCCAGCCCACATCAGTTGTGGCTGGGGCTCAAATTATATGTTACTATGAGTAACACCATTTTGTTTTTCAATGAATCACCTCAATTTGAATGGGCTAACCCAGAGACAGATTTTTTTTAGCCCATAATGACATTAGTTCAAGTGACTCTTTCGTTTCTTTGTCTGCTCCTGATGTAACCCCGAGTGGGTCCTGTGTTCCAGAGTCAGCAAATTTAAGTTGAATTTAAATTTAATTTGACAGCTAGTGAATACAGAGACTGTTAGCCATGTTGCTCCTATGGACTCTTTACTTTTTCAGCCAACTCCACTGGACATTAGTAGACTTGCTCCTGAATGAGAAATTCCTTGTGTTGTACAGCTAGGGCCAGAGTCAGTGACTGCCTTTTCGTTTCCTCGGCAAGCAAGTGCAAAGGGCAACAAGGTGGCAGCCTCCATTGTTAAGCAGGCTAAGAAACTTGGAATGAGTGCCTCGGAGCTGGCTGATCAGGTCGAGTTTTGTGTCCCACAGTCATATATGTTCGAAACCAGTTCACCATGCTTTTGAGCCAGTCTTTGTGGAAACTGTTCATGCTGCACCTCAAGAGACTGTTTTTGGTGTTGCTTCACCCCCAGACTGTGTTGCTTCCTAGCCGGTTTGTTTAGACTCTGCCGGTGTAAATACGCTGGTGTTGGACTGTATAAGGACTGGTTGTGCTCCTCTGCCTGTCCCTGCTTCCAGGGCAGCAGTGCTCCCGCCTTTCCCTGCACCTGTACCAGTGCAGTACTGGTACAGGGTGGATGTAGCTGGCATCCAGTCTTCTCCGGCAGCCATGATGGTCCCCAGGGGGAGGCCAGGACCAGGACACAGTTGACACAGTTGACATACAGCTACATATAACATACAGCTATTAATGAAGTACCTAAAGATAAATTGTAAAATTGGTTCCTTGCTAAGTTATGTGTAGACAACACTAGTAGAAAAAAGATTTCTCTGGAAAATGGTCAGCTAAAAGGACTGGACTGAAAATCTGTAAAAGAGAAGCCAATGTCCAAAGAAAACTCTGAAAGACCTTAAGAAAGCCTGAAGAACTATTCCCCAAGAGCACTTACAAGTATGGCTACTTAGAAGCAAAATATTAAGAAATAAGAGATGGCTCAAGTGGTTTAAACTCTTAAAAGCAGAGTTGAGACCACATCTGAGGAGGCAGAGAAATCATTTCAGCGAGCCGATTAACCTGGAGCAGTGTCCAGCTGTGTGTCTGTGGTAAAATAGTATTATTTTACTAGTTCCACTTCATTATCTATTCAGGACCAGTGTGTGGTTTGGGTTATGAGCGCATTGATCTGATTGGTCAGGTCTGTTTATTAAGACTTGAAAAATACCTTTTTTCTTGCTGCCCCCTTTAGGGGTCACTATAGCAGACCATCTTCCTCCATCTCACCTTATCACTAGCAACCTCCTGTGTCACACGAACCCACAGCATGTCCTCCTTTACTATCCATGAACCTCATCTTTTCCTCCTGCCTAGTAGCTCCATATTAATCAGCTTTTCTCCAGTATGTCCACCAACCCTCCTCAGCACCATCTCAAACCATCTCAATCTCACCTCTGGGTTATGCCTTCTTAGATCAGCAAATGTTTTGATTATTGTTTGCTCAACCATCTCTAGTTTCCCTAAAGATTTTATAGAACAAAGTTTGGACACAGATGTAACATTTCTGATTTATATATCAAACACTTTTCAATAATTTTATTTAATTATCCATCGACCCTCTTTCAGACAATTTTTTTTTGCACATTAGAATCTGAGGCAATGTTTTAATATAAATAACTAAACACTACTCAAGATAAAAACCTGAAAATGTTACTATCCCAAATTTAATGACTCACTAATGATGAATAATAAATAAAAAATTAGGACACACTGCACAAAGGGCGTAGATTTGGTTTTGGCATTGGTGGGGACGGATGATTCAACCACCGAACCCTTCTTGATAAAAAAAAAAAAAAGGAGAAATATACTTGCCTACATATGCTATTCTACATGCTTTTAAACCATTTAAAATCACAATTCATAGTTTTATATGTGAATTATATAATGTTAAATTACTAATAAACAAATGAGTGACTAAGTATTTTAGACTTTAGTTTACTTCAACCATATTCCATATAAATCAGGTATCATACAAAAATAAAAATAGCTTCAAATACAGTCATGACAATAAAAGAATATGACTTTAAGGACTTAACAACATTACTTCAGTTACACCAACATCTCTTATACATTAGCACTAAGGGAATACTAAATGACCTGGTGGTTTTTGTCCATAAAACTATTCATCTAAGATTACCACAAAGTAAAAGATCTCTCAGCAAAATTATGCAACATTTTAGGCACTATTGCTCCTATCAAATCAGTTAGCTGGGATGTTTTATTCTAAACATGAACTACTGTTACAGCAACAGACACAGACTACTGGTGCCCCCACACAACAACTCAATGTCCACTATGTGAAGGAGCCAAACACATGCCTGCTCCTCTCGTTAACTGAGATCAACTGCTGCCATATTTGTTTTACATCTATACTGTCCAGCCTCTCCTGGTGGACATGGCAACACGTTATTCATGGTTACATACAATTTTAGACTGATGTGGGCCAAAGCCTAGCACATACTTGCCAACCTTGAGACCTCAAAATTAGGGAGACATTCAAAAGGGCTGTTGGGGGGAGGAGTTGTCAAAGTCAAAGTCAAAGTCAAAGTCAGTTTTATTTGTCAATTTCTTCAGATGTACTTGCCATACAAAGGAATTGAAATTACGTTTCACACTGTCCCATGCGTAGACATAGACAACAATAAAGTGCAGATGCACAACATTTAGGTAACATACAGGATATAACAAGACAGGACCTACACATAACATATAACATATAATAAAGTGTTCCACAGTGCGCCCTGGAAAGTAGTGTACTAGTTCACTTGACGTAGTCCCAGGTTGTGGTTGGTAAGTGTTTTTGTTTTAATGCAGCATAAGACTGTAGCAGCAGTAATAGTAATATAAATAATATAAATAGTGCTAAAGAAAATACTAAAAATACAAAAAATATAAGGCAGCAGGTGTGTGCAATTGTAATGCAGAGGTAGTCGTGTGTGTGTGTGTGGGGGGGGGGGTCCAGTCTGTCTTCCTATACTCCTGCCAGTCTGGTGTTTCTGCTGGCTGGGAGCCGGGAGGGGAGAGAGTTCAGCAGTCTCACAGCCTGGTGGATGAAGCTGTTGGTGAGCCTGGTAGTGCGGGAGCGGAGACTTCTGTATCTTTTTCCAGAGGGCAGGAGGCTGAACAGACAGTGCGCGGGGTGGGTTGCATCGTTGACAATTGTGATGGCTTTGCGGGTAAGGCGGGTGGTGTAGATGTCTTGCAGGGAGGGGAGTGGTACACCAACTATCCTCTCAGCTGTTCTCACAATGCGCTGTAGAGCTTTCCTGTTATGGTCAGTGCAGCTACCGCCCCACACAGTGATGCAGCTGGAAAGGATGCTTTCAATGGTTCCTCTGTAGAATGTGGTCAGGATGGGTGGTGGAGCACTTGCCCGCTTGAGTTTGCGTAGGAAGTAGAGGCGCTGTTGTGCTTTCTTGGCCAGTGATGCTGTGTTGGTGGTCCAGGAGAGGTCCTCACTGATGTGCACCCCCAGGAACTTGGTGCTGCTCACCCTCTCCACCGCAGCGCCGTCGATGGTCAATGGGGGGTGACAGGTGGGGTCTCTCTGGAAGTTGACAATAACCTCCTTGGTCTTGCTAACATTTAGCAGGAGGTTGTTGTCTCTGCACCACGTGGTCAGGAGCTCAACCTCTTTCCTGTAGTGGGTCTCATCGCCCTTGGTGATGAGCCCCACCAGCGTTGTGTCGTCCGCAAACTTCACAATGTGGTTGGAGCTGTAGGTTGGTGTGCAGTCATGTGTCAGCAGGGTGAAGAGCAGAGGACTGAGCACACAGCCTTGTGGAGCCCCCGTGCTCAGGGTGATGCTGTTTGAGACCTTGTTTCCCACACGCACCGCTTGAGGCCTCTGGCTGAGGAAATCCAGCAGCCAGTTGCAGAGGGAGGTGCTGAGGCCCAGTCTGTCCAGTTTACAGATGAGTTGTTGTGGTATTATGGTGTTGAACGCTGAGCTGAAGTCTATGAACAGCATTCTCACATATGAGTCTTTCTTGTCCAGGTGAGTTAGGGCTGGGTGGAGGGCAGAGCAGATTGCATCTTCTGTGGATCGTTTCGCTCTGTATGCGAACTGGTATGGGTCCAGGGTGGGAGGCAGGGTGGATTTGATGTGTGACATGACTAGTCGTTCAAAGCACTTCATAATAATGGGTGTCAGTGCCACGGGGCGGTAGTCGTTGAAACAGGCTGGGGATGGTTTCTTTGGCACAGGTATGATGGTGGCAGTCTTGAAGCATGATGGGACAGTGGCTTGCCTCAGGGAGATGTTAAAGATGTCTGTGAAGACATCCTTCAGCTCCTCTGCGCAGTCTTTCAGCACACTACCAGGGATGTTATCTGGACCCGCTGCTTTCCGGGCGTTGATGGTGATGAGTGTCCTCTTCACGCTGGCAGCAGACAGGCACAGAGGCTGGTCGTGTGGAGGTGGTGGTGTTTTCTGTGGGCGTGTGTTGTTCTGTGCTTCGTGCAAAGAAGCTGTTCAGGTTGTTGAGCAGAGTGGTGTCGCTCTCACAGCTACGCGCTGCAGGTTTGTAGTCTGTAATAGCCTGGATGCCTTGCCATAGGCTTCGTGCGTCCTTGCTATCATTGAAGTGGGAGGTTATCTTGTGTGTGTAGTCCTGTTTCGCTTTCCTGATGCCACGGGACAGGTTGGCTCTCGCTGTTCTCAGGCCTATTTCATCCCCAGCTCTGAAGGCCTTGTCTCTGGCCTTCAGCAGCTTGTGGACATCTCCTGTTAGCCACGGCTTCCGGTTGGCTCGGGTTGTGATACTTTTCATTTGTGTAACATCATCAATGCATTTGGTGATGTATGAGCTCACCGTGTCTGTGTACTCCTCAATGTCTATGATGTTATTGTAGGTGGCTGCTTCCTTCCTTGTATACATAAACATATATATATACAAAAAACTTGAATCTTACAGTGTTTATTTATCAGATAAAATAAGTTAAATGTCACCGTTATTATTGTCCAGCCGGAAACAGGCCGGGGGTGTCCAAATTCAGAGGCTGCGTCCACCTGAGGACCTTGGCTTCGCGATCTAAGTAGGCCAGGTCCTCCGAAAGCCGGGTAGACCGGAAATGAGCGACTGTGAAATTGGACGGTCTATCCTTCAGAATTACGTCACGAGCTCTCTCTGTCACGGCCTGGAGGTTCAGCTGGTCGCTGATCAGCTGTCTCTCCCTCTTTCTCTCTAGTCCGCTCTCTCTCCCTCTCTCTCTCGCCAGGGCTGAACTCATTATGGGTTCACGCCCTTGGCCCACGCCCTCGGAGGAAGAAACACCTGTGCCTCATCTGTGTGGATGGTATTTAAGCCAGGAAGCAACGGCTGTTCTTCGCTGGATCGTTGTGAGAATCGCGTCAGTGAAAGTCGAGCGTCTAAGCAAGTATTTTCCCGTGCAGTGTGTGTTTGGAATCTAACAAGCGTTTCTTTGTGTACAGACTCCCTGGACTGTTTCCCTGGTGTGTGAGTGGATTCGTGTTTGGATTGTGTGGAGAGAGACGAGTGTGTTCCCCTGGATTTTCCCCGGAGCCCTGCCCCCCTCACCTTTCGTACATAGCACTGCCCCGCACCCTTGTAAATAGCACTGCCCCGCATCTGTGTATATACACTCATTTGGACTTTGTTCTTTAATAAATCCTCTTGTGTGCATCATCCCCGGAGTCCAGCGCGTGAGTCCATCTTGTACTCCGTGACAATAACGATCCAGCCACATCATGGACTCAGCGGACTCAGCCCCCACCCAGCAGCCGGTCATCTCCACGGAAGCTATCTTGGACCGCCACGAACAAATGTTACTGCACATTAATCAGCAGCTGACAGCACTAACTCAAGTCATTGCTCAACGGATACCGCTGGTAAGCCCGCCCACTCCTTCTCCACCTGTTGCTCCACAGTTACCGGCTCATGAGCCCTCTGCGCCCGGGCCCTCCGCTCCTCCACCGCCGGCCCATGCGGAGCCTCCGGAGCGGTCACTGCCCGTACTGGAGCCATTCTCGGGTGAGTTCCGCAAGACTGCGGGTTTTTTAACACAAGTGACATTGCAGTTCAAACAGCTATGGAGGACTTATGAGACCGATGAAGCTAAGATCGCTTTTTTCGTTCAGTTGTTACGTGGTCAAGCATTAAATTGGGCGCAGGCTGTATTAAGAACGGACTGTTATGGCCCTGGCCATATTCTGTTTTGGTGGCTGTTTCTTTGTCTGTGTCTTTAAATCTTTTCAGGCCCTGATTGGATGAGCTGACGGCTGCTGATTGGTCCGCAGATCATGTGGCCGCATTCAAAATCCATCACCAGCAGTTGTCCCGGGGCAGCCACTGACAGCAGCAGACCTGACCCTGGCCTCCAAACTCTGTGATATTTGTGATTCTCGTGAACTATTGAGCTTGTATATAGTGTGTAAATTAGCCTTCTCTTGTAAATAGCACCTTGTAAATAGTCACTGTAGCCGAAGGGGTGAGCTGCCTTGTTGTTTTCTGTATTGTTTTCTCCTGTTTATCACAGTTAAGGAGTTAGGTGTAGCATTTGTCTTTTGTTTGGCTGTTGGTTTCACGTAGGGTTTAGGTAGCACATCCTTGACTGATTAAGCTGGTTTTGTTTGTTATTTTGGCCTTTGTTCACCCCGGAGCCACGCTTCAGTTTAGACAATAAACCACTGTTCACTAAGAAATTGGTTTTCCCTCTGTGTATGGTTTTTGGGGACCAGGGCAGGGTCAATCTTTTCAACTCTTACGTTGCGTTCCAGTACCCCTAGGCTGGGGCGTAACATAAAGTGGGGGCTCGTCCGCTCTTTTCTTTTGCCACTGTTTTTGCTCATTGTGTTTTGTGGGTTGTCTACGGTTTTTGGTTGGCGATTTTCTTGTAGTGTTGGGGGTAATATAGTCACAATGACTTTTGACGTGGATGATTTTGCACTGCAACCCACCTTGGATAAGTTGGATCGATGCACAAAGGCAGATTTGTTATTGGTGGCGAATTTGTTTAATGTTAGTGTGCCTTTAAATGCCAAAAAGGCTGAGATTAAGCAGTGTCTGACAGCACAGCTGGTGGAAAAGGGGGTATTTGCGAAGTCAAAACCTCAGCCGGTTGAGGCAACTGGAGGTTTGGTGGTGGATGCGGGAGCAGAAGCTGCTGCAGCCATCCCACAAGCCGCCAGTGGACGGATGACGCCAGGGGCGGAGGCTCCTGCTGCCATTCAGATCCCAAGAGTTAGCCCAGCCGGACAATTACCAGGATTGGTTACGGAGGATCTTAGGCTCGCCCTTCGCCTGAAAGAGGTGGAGCTTGAGGCTAACGGTGTGTTCACACCGAACGCGATAGGCGCGAGCGAAAACGCCCCAAACGCCCCTAATTTGACGCGTGCACATTCGCACCTCTACGCGTGTCCAACAGAAATCCATCGCGCCTCAAAATTGCATATTTTGACGCGCGTGAGCCGGAAATGTGGGAGGAATGTGGGAGGAAGTTGTGCCAGACGGTATCTTTGCTAGATGGCAGCTGTCGAGCTAGCGCTTGCAGAGAGAGTCTCCCTTCTCTATTTACTGTGGAGAGCAGAGCAGCGGCGTTAAGGACGTCCTCGCAGTACCTGGGTCCGGTCCTCCAGAGGCGTGAGCAGTTTGATGAGTTTCACCACTTGCTCCAGGAGCTGGATGACGGCGATGACAGCGATATCACTGTCTTTCACTTGCCCAGTTTGAGGACCTGCTGTCCCGCGTCGGTTCCAGAATCGCCCGCCTAGACACCAACTACAGGCGCTCAATCCCACCTGCAGAGCGCCTGTCCATCTGCCTGAGGTTAGTAAAAGTGTTTAATACGGTTGTCCTTTATTGATACCTGTGCTAATATATGCTAAACTATCGTTTATACACTGCTAACATGGATGTGCTATGCTAACAGTGAATGCCGTCGGTGTTTACTGATAGCAAACTGTGGTATGGAGACGACTGTTTATAATATTTCTAGTGATACTCGAAAGGTCTCATCAAGTCCCGATTTAATTCGATTTATGCTGTTATCAGTGTTAGCAATGATAGCATGGCTGTGGTGTCTATCAGTGTATGCTCTCGGTGTTTGCTGATATCAAACTGGTATGAGGACCACTGAGTTAATCTTTGTAGTGATACTCGCTCCTTTTTTTTATTTACACCTGGTTTAATTCTGGTATAGTTGAATATTTGTATATAATCCCTGCAGCTGTCAGGCTCTATAACAGGGGTCACCAGCCTTTCTTAAATCTGAGAGCTAGATGAAATTGTGAAGTTTGGTTCATCTTTAGTTATATGATTCTATCTAGCATATTCTATCTTGATATGCTGTCTTATCACAGGTTAATTTTTCAAAAATATTAACAATGATTTAAGCAAGGAAAGGGCTACATGTCATACAACTCTTTATTTCTGTTAATGTCTTACTTCATTCCTACCTGACTGACATGTTGAGGGATTATGAGTGATTGGCTCACTGTAGTGGTAAAAGTTGCTACCAATCAAATTATGATATGTTAAAGTTAAAACAAAACACAACTGACTGTTTTATATTATATCTAATATATATTATGTAATTATCCTTATAATTACAAAATGTTTTATGTAAGATTTATGTTTTGTAATTTAAATCTGACATCACAAAAGTATTTTGGAATTTGAATAATGTATTTTGTAACTGCAGTACACATAATACTAATTTTGAACAATTTTGTCCAGCTTCCTTGCCACCGGGGACTCCTTCAGGACCATCGCGTTCAGTTTCAGAGTCGGTGTGTCCACGGTGTGCCAGATCACCCTCCAGGTAGCGACGGCCATCTGTCTAGTGGACGACTTCATGGCTGTGCCTTCACCTGGAGACTGGCGGTCCATCACAGAGGGATTCCAGGAGCGCTGGAACTTCCCTCTCTGCTGTGAGCTCTGGATGGGAAGCACGTCCAGACAAAGGCCCCCCATATATCATATAGGAGACACACACATTGATATACACTAAATATTTATTTCATTTCTTTTTTTGTGGTGCCCAAATTTATGCACCTGCTTGATTTTGTTTAAACAATTATTGCACTTTCTGTAAATCCAGTAAACTTCTTTTTACTTCTGAAATATCACTGTGTGTGTCTCCTGTATGATATATTTAACTGACATTTTTTATTGTAACAACCAACGATTTATACAGGAAAATACTGGCTATTAACAAGGTTGCCCAAACCTTTGCATCCCACTGTATTAGTATATTTTGTCATTAGTATAATATGAAATAAATTCTACATGTGTCAAGTCGTGTGCCAACATTTGGTGTGTAGTAGAACTGAGACATTAGTCATTATAAAAATTTATTTGAAATAATATTAAAATTCTCAAACAGAAAAACATTAAACATAAATATATAAAATATAAGTATTTAAAGAGAGACTGGAATAAAAAGGACCCAGCTGCTCTCCAGAGCAGGAACAAGGCTGAGGAGGAAATGCTCCATTGGAGACTGGCGTGGCCTCTTCAAGAACTCCAGGATGGCCAGCTCCACCACCGATGGACCGTCCTGGGACCCGTCCCTCATCTGCCTCGGAGCTGTCCTCCTCTCTGGGCGTGTAAAACAGCACAAAACACAAAGAAATGAGAAGGCTGATGCTAGATTTTAATTTCAACATTGAAAAGAAAAAAAAAACAGGATATAATCAGATTGGTTGTAGATATTTAGTAAAGGTGATCACAAGGGAATCCCACCGAGTAAAAAGCTATCAGTGCGTGCTGTACATCTGATGCTCACCATCTTAATACGGCTACCCCTCCGGCGCCAGCTGCGGGCTCAAGGCTGGAGCCGATCAAAACAATCCGAGATAACGCCTGTGTTGACATTGTTCCTCCCCATTCTAAGGCCACCTGGGTTGGCTGGCAGACTGTTTACTTAGCCTGGCAGGGCGAAGGACACTGTCTCCGCTGAACTATGGACACGCACACACATACACTTACACTGAAAACCACACACTTATCCCCCTCCCTTTCCAAACGCCTTCGATGCTTGTTTCCTGTGGGGGAACACGGCAGGTCTACGTGCCGCGCTGGATAAGATAGCGCTGTGCGAGGCGGCTGCTGGGTTTGCTTCACATTGCTCCTTACCCATCACCCTACCGTGTGGCTTGTTATGTCTTCCCAATGTTGTGTCACATTTATGTGCTTTTTTGTGCAGAGGAGTTTTTTTTGTTTCCTGTTCTCGTGCTGTCCTACCATGGAAGCATAGCATGAGAAGGGGTCTCTTTTTTTCCTCTTGTACTTTCCCATTGTAATGTACATTTCAATGTTTTTCTCTCCAATGCTACCAATCTCCGACTGTATCCCCATGTGATGTCTGTGTGTCTATGTAAGGTCGGGGGGGGTCCCATTTCACTGCAGGACCCCCCTGCATGTGACGAATAAAGCCTTGATTGATTGATTGATTGATTGATTGATTGATTGATTGATTGATTGATTGATTGATTGACAATTACATACCTGTGGGTGCAGCAGCAGGAGCTCAGGGACTGGGGAGCCAGGAGAAGCAACAGGGGATGCTCTGCCGCAGATTGTTTGCAGATTGTTGGTTCTATCAAGACAATATTAAATGTTAACAGGTTTTAAACAATAGTCAAAGAGAAAGTATATACAGTGGTCCCTCATTTATTGCAGCAGGGGTTCTCAGAATAACTAGCCCCTCGCCACGCACTTTATACACTTTTTCCCCACACACGAACATTAGTCACAGTTCTCACAAGTTGATTCTCAAAGTGCAAACCTTTGTAGATTGCAAAATGTAAAAGTATTATTATGCCGTGTTTTGTATTCATCTGCCTGCCACTTTCGTGCGCCTTTTCCCTCGCGGTGCAGGTGTCTATTTCCGAATGAAGTTCATAGTTATGGGTGTTTTTGTGCTGTTTTATCTATTGGATGTGATGGTTATCAAAACAAAACATGATAAATTTGACAAGCGCAGGAGACACAGCACGGAGGAGATTTGTCAATCAGGCTGCAGAATGCAGTGCTGTACTGTGCAAAAAAATAAATAAAATAAATCAGCGAAAAAGCCACGCAGTGACGGATAAGCGGGACCACTGTGTGCTGTTTATTAATAAACAAAAGATATTCCTATATGACAACATGCATAACAGCAGGACGGTATTTGTACATCAGTGGGAAAATAGCGGTGGCTTGCTAGCTTTTGTGCGGCTTCCCCGGGTCAGTGAAAAATGTAAAAAGAGAAATGAATGAACTTACCAGGTTGCCCGATCTCTTCACATTTCTTCCTCCAAGCTCGGTCCTTTATATTCCTGTCTCGGTACACAAAGCAGCTGGTGTCGTACAGCTCCGGGTGGTTTGCTACGGCGTTGATTAGCCTTCCCTCCATTGAAGAATGAAGGGCTTTGGCTGGATCTGCCCCTTTGACCTAGGTCACAGCCACGTCACCAGGCTCCTGATTGGTTGTCGCGGCGCGATTTGACGCTGGAGTTCAATTTTTCCAACTCGAGCGGTAGAGGCGAAACACGCATATGCACAAAATGCAACACAAAAATTCACGCGCGTGGTTTTTTTCGCGAGTCAAACGCGCCCCACGCGCTACACTGACGCGCGTTTCAGGCGTTTTGGCGTTTTCGCGACGCAAATCTGCCTCCGAATTTTCGCTGGACGCGCAATCGCGTGTCATCGCGCTCTTTCCATTGACTTTACATATAAACCTGACGCTCTGGCCGCCTCTATCGCGTTCGGTGTGAACACACCGTAAAACCAAAGAAGTTGAGCTTATGCATCTCCGCATAAGGGCTATGGAGCTGGATCCTTCCCGACAACGCAATGTTACCTCTACCCCAGTGAGCCAAAATGTGAGTAGGCCTTCGGATCCATTCTCCTCTGACCAATTCAATGCAAACAAACAAATTGCTTTAGTGCCACCTTTCAGAGAAAGTGAGGTTGATTCTTACTTTAATGCCTTTGAACGCATCGCAACCACTTTAAAATGGCCCAAGGATGTGTGGAGTTTGTTGCTGCAGTGTAAATTGGTGGGGAAAGCACAGGAAGTGTGTGCGAGCTTATCCATTGATGACAGTCTGGATTATGAAATTGTGAAATCCACTATTTTAAGGGCTTATGAGCTAGTCCCTGAGGCATATCGCCAAAAGTTTCGGTCATGTGAAAAATCTGCCAACCAAACACATGTAGAGTTTGCCAGGGAGAAGACTCTCTTGTTTGATAAGTGGTTAGCTGCAAGTAAAGTGAAGGACTTTGCTCAGCTAAGAGAATTAGTCCTGCTGGAAGAATTCAAAACGTGTCTTCCAGAAAACGTTGTTGTGTATCTCAATGAGCAAAAGGTGGATTCGTTGGCTAAAGCTGCTGTTCTCGCAGATGAGTTTGTGTTAACCCATCGCGCTACGTTTTCAGCTGTGCGCCGTGACTGTGCTCCGTTGTCTAAACCTGCGAGGAGTTTGAGGGTTTCTCCTAAGCGTCAGACGCGCCCTGATTAGGTTCCCATGACTGTCCGAGAATGCTTTTATTGCCATGATACTGGCCATCTCATTGCCAATTGTCCGTCTCTTCGCCGCAAAGAGCAAATTCACACATTGAAAAAGCCAAAAAGTGTTGGTTTCGTTCGGTCAGTCTCTACTCCTAACCCCGTCAGTGATGAACCAGGAAATGACAGTCTTGACAGCAGTTACCGACCTTTCATTTCACAAGGGTTCGCCTCACTGACTGGGAAAGAGGAGGATCGCGTGCCAATTGTAGTTTTGCGCGACACTGGGGCTGCCCAGTCTCTCATTTTGGAAAGCGCGTTGCCTTTTTCAAGTAACTCATTTTGTGGTGCTGATGCTCTTGTGTGGGGAGTGAAAATGAGTGTGTTACGAGCTCCGCTGCACAGAGTCTTCCCACAGTCACCTCTCGTTTCGGGCCCGGTAACAGTTGGGGTGCGCGCTCGCCTGCCCGTGCAGGGGGTTGCTATGATTCTGGGGAATGATCTAGCCAACGGAAAGGTTTTCCCAATCCCTGAAGTAATTGAAAACCCCGTCGACGATGTTGTTTTTGTTTCTGAACCTGCTGCTGACAGTCTGCCCTCTGTTTTTCCTGCCTGTGTGGTCACGCGCGCCCACAAGCGCAAATACGGTGATGTTGACTTGTCTGACTCTTTTCTATGTTCTGAAGCTGTTCCTGAGAAAGCTGAACTGCCTGTGGGAAAAGCTGAAAAATGTGTGTCTGATAAAATGCTACCTGCTACACCTGACCTGTCTTTTGAGGTAAACAAAACAGATTTTATTCATGCGCAACAGAATGACCCGACTTTGGCAAATTGTTTACTCGCCGCAAATTCCAGCGATCAGAATCCCCGTGTTTACAGCGTTGAAAATGGTGTGTTAATGCGTAAATGGCATCCTCCCTCATCTAGTGATCTAGGCTGGAACGTATTTCGACAAGTAGTTGTACCACAAAAAGTCCGACCCCAAGTACTCAGCCTCGCACATGACAGTTTCTCTGGACATTTAGGAATCAGGAAGACTTACCACCGTATTCTGCGTCACTTTTTCTGGCCAGGTTTGAAGTCTGATGTGACTAAGTATTGCCGTTCCTGCCATGTTTGCCAGGTCAGTGGAAAACCCAACCAAGTTATTCCTCCCGCGCCATTGCATCCAATCCCGGCTTTAGGGGAACCATTTGAGCAAATAATCATTGATTGTGTAGGTCCGCTCCCAAAAACAAAGTCAGGACATCAGTACATCTTGACTTTGATGTGCGCCGCCACACGCTTCCCCGAGGCTATTCCGTTACGCACTATCAAAGTCAAAGCCATTGTCAGAGCATTAGTAAACTTTTTCTCCACTTTCGGTTTGCCAAAATCAGTTCAAACAGACCAAGGATCTAACTTCATGTCCAAGATTTTCGCTCAGGTCTTAAAATCGCTGTCCATCAAGCATCAAAAATCCAGTGCGTATCATCCTGAATCACAGGGTGCTCTTGAGCGTTTCCACCAAACTTTAAAAGCCATGATGAGGAAGTTCTGCCTCGAGTCAGGAAGAGAGTGGGACGAGGGTCTGCCACTTCTCCTTCTAGCGGTGAGAGAGAGTGTGCAGGAGTCCACGGGTTTCAGTCCCGCCGAGCTGGTGTTTGGACACACAGTGCGTGGTCCCTTGCGGCTGCTTAAAGAAAAATATCTGTCTGACACAGCTATCTCCGAGCAGAGCGTATTAGAATACGTGAGTTGTTTTAGGGAGCGTCTGCAAAAAGCATGCGAAATTGCACGCGAGGCTCTTTCCGCGTCTCAGGAAAAAATGAAAAGAAAATTTGATAAAAAGTCTGTGCAGAGAAAATTTGAAGTGGGTGACAAAGTGTTGACTCTCCTACCCGTTCCTGGATCCTCTCTCCAGGAGAAGTTCTGTGGGCCCTATACTGTTGAAGAGAAACTGAGTGACACAGATTATGTTTTAGGTACCCCAGACCGTAGGAGAAAACGTCGCGTGTGTCATGTTAATCTGATGAAGCCTTATTTTGTTCGTGATGCAGGTGTAAACTCCTCTTCATCCCCCGCTGCGCCGTCTGCCGTGCCAGTAGGTGTGCCAGCATCTCCGTCGCAGTATAGCCCAGAAAGTGATGGTTTAGTTTTCGTTCGTGCTGAGGGTTGCTCCAAACTCAGAAACTCTGAAATATTGGATAATTTAAAATCCCACCTAAAACATTTAGATGACGCTGCCCAAAATGATGTGTGTTCTCTGATCAATACTTACCCATCCCTGTTTGCTGACACTCCGTCTCGCACTACTGTCCTCGAACATGACATAGATGTAGGTGACCGCCCTCCGATAAAACAACATGCTTATCGTGTGAATCCTACCAAACGCACACTTTTTCAGCAAGAAGTTTCCTACTTGCTGGAAAATGGTCTAGCTGTCCCTAGTTCAAGTGCCTGGAGTTCCCCATGCCTTCTTGTGCCGAAGGAAGACAAAACGCCACGTTTTTGTACTGATTTTCGAAAAGTGAACAGTGTGACCAAACCCGACTCCTATCCTCTTCCCCGCATGGAAGATTGTGTTGATAGGGTTGGCTCCGCAAAGTTTGTCACCAAGCTGGATTTATTAAAGGGTTATTGGCAAGTTCCCCTCACTCCACGTGCATCTGAAATCTCCGCTTTTGTCACTCCTGATCACTTCCTCCAATACACCGTCATGCCTTTTGGCCTTCGAAATGCCCCTGCCACATTCCAACGCCTTATGCACATTGTCTTAGGAGGTGTAAAAAACTGTGAAGTGTACTTAGACGACATTGTAGCTTATTCAGAGACTTGGTCAGAACACCTTGGAACACTCACTGAGATTTTTGAAAGATTGAAAGAGGCATCCCTTACCCTAAATCTTGCCAAATGTGACTTTGGTAAGGCCACCGTGACTTATCTAGGGAAGCAGGTGGGTCAGGGACAGGTGCGCCCCCTTCTGGCCAAAATCCAGGCTATCCTAGATTTCCCTGTGCCTCACACTAGACGTGAACTTCGTCGGTTCCTTGGAATGGCCGGCTATTATCGTGGCTTCTGTAAGAATTTTGCAGATGTAGTTGCGCCTCTCACCAGTCTCACAAGTGTGTCAAAACCATTCGTATGGTCGCCCACATGCCAGAATGCTTTTGAGTCTGCCAAAGCTCTCCTCTGTAGCACTCCAGTACTTGCCGCTCCTGTTTTCACACATCCGTTTAAACTCGAGGTGGATGCCAGCGCCAACGGTGCAGATGCGGTGCTGTTGCAGGAGGACAAGCAGGGTGTCGACCACCCAATTGGTTATTTTTCAAAGAAGTTCGATGTTCACCAGCAAAAATACAGTACTATCGAGAAAGAAGCTCTTTCTCTGTTGCTTGCTCTACAGCATTTTGAAGTTTATGTCGGCTCTAGTTCATCACCTGTCGTTGTTTACACCGATCACAACCCCCTCGTGTTTTTGTCTAGGATGCAAAATTCAAACCAGAGGCTTATGAGATGGTCCCTCTTAGTGCAGGACTTTAATTTGGAGATCCATCACAAAAAAGGAACCGAAAATGTAATGGCAGATGCTCTGTCGCGTGGTTTTCTGAACTCCTAAGTGCCAAACATCTATAGGGGAGATGTTTGGTCTTGGGAAGGGGGGTGTTATGGCCCTGGCCATATTCTGTTTTGGTGGCTGTTTCTTTGTCTGTGTCTTTAAATCTTTTCAGGCCCTGATTGGATGAGCTGACGGCTGCTGATTGGTCCGCAGATCATGTGGCCGCATTCAAAATCCATCACCAGCAGTTGTCCCGGGGCAGCCACTGACAGCAGCAGACCTGACCCTGGCCTCCAAACTCTGTGATATTTGTGATTCTCGTGAACTATTGAGCTTGTATATAGTGTGTAAATTAGCCTTCTCTTGTAAATAGCACCTTGTAAATAGTCACTGAAGCCGAAGGGGTGAGCTGCCTTGTTGTTTTCTGTATTGTTTTCTCCTGTTTATCACAGTTAGGGAGTTAGGTGTAGCATTTGTCTTTTGTTTGGCTGTTGGTTTCACGTAGGGTTTAGGTAGCACATCCTTGACTGATTAAGCTGGTTTTGTTTGTTATTTTGGCCTTTGTTCACCCCGGAGCCACGCTTCAGTTTAGACAATAAACCACTGTTCACTAAGAAATTGGTTTTCCCTCTGTGTATGGTTTTTGGGGACCAGGGCAGGGTCAATCTTTTCAACTCTTACGTTGCGTTCCAGTACCCGTAGGCTGGGCCGTAACACGGACCCTGAAATAACCTATGCTGATTTTCTCGCTAAGTTTAAAAATGTCTTTGAGAGAGGCACCGGGGCCGAAGCGGCGGCTCATCGACTGCTTAATTTAAAGCAGGGAAGATGGAGCATGGCCGACTACTCGATTGAGTTTTGGACTCTGGCAGAGGAGACCGGGTGGGGGCAGTCGGCACTAATAAGTACTCTGCTGAATAACCTGTGTGACGAGCTAAAAAGGGAGCTAGTTATGAGGGAATTGCCTGTGACTCTTTCTGATGTTATGACCCTGTGTGTGAAGGTGGATGAAAACATGCGAGTGCGGCGTGGCACTAGAGACTACAACTCCCAGAAGCCTCTAGGACGAGAGGAGATGGCCTCCGGCGGAGGTACGGCAAGTGGAATGGGAGGACGGGACAGGAACTATGAAGACGAGGGTGAGCAACCCATGCAGATAGGGCGCTCCAGATTAACGCCGGAAGAGCAACAACGGCGTTGGAGAGCTGGTGAGTGCTTCTACTGCGGCCGTAAGGGCCATATGGCCGTTTCCTGTCCTTACCAGCAAAAAGACCACACCTGCCAGTAGAGGAGAGAGTACGGGTAGGCGAGGTTTCCTGTTCACAATCTCCTCCTCGCTTGATGCTTGCAGCTAAGCTAACGGTTTGTTCGGTTTCTCATCCACTCCACGCACTAATTGATTCAGGCGCAGAGCAGAATTTCATTGACGAGTCCCTTGCTCAAGAATTAAAACTAAACACTAAACCGCTGCCTCACTCACTCCAAGTTACTGCCCTCAGTGGGCAGCGTCTCCCGGATATCACCCATATTACGGAGCCAATATCATTAACCTTCTCTGGTAATCATTCTGAGACGTTGCAGTTGTTCGTGTTTAAGGCTTCTCTTACACCACTAGTCTTAGGGTTCCCCTGGTTACGTCTACACAACCCAGTCCTGGATTGGAGGAAGGAAAGCATTCTGGGGTGGGGAGAGGAATGTCATATGTCTTGTCTAAAAGCCGCAACTCCACCCGCGAACCCTCTGAGTAACCCCCCACCACTCGCCGCAGGTCTGATTCGCCCGTCATCATCCCCTGTTGCAGCGGGGTTCTTTTTTGTTGCTAAGAAGGACAAGAGCTTACGGCCGTGCATTGATTATCGAGGTCTCAACAATATCACCATCAAAAATAAATACCCACTACTACTACTAACATCAGCCTATGAACTGCTCCAAGGGGCCACAGTTTTTACTAAGCTGGATCTGCGTAACGCGTACCACCTGGTTAGGATACGGGAGGGGGACGAATGGAAGACGACCTTTAACACACCCTTAGGCCATTTCGAATACCTCGTTATGCCGTTTGGTCTAACCAATGCCCCAGCCGTGTTCCAGGCCTTTGTCAACGACGTGCTCCGAGATTTCCTTAACCACTTTGTGTTCGTCTACCTTGACGACATTCTCATCTTTTCACGCTCTGCCTCTGAACATGAACGCCACGTCCGGCTGGTTTTGCAGCGTCTTCTCAAGAACTGTCTCTTCGTGAAGGGGGAGAAGTGTGAATTTCATGTGACCACTGTTTCATTTTTGGGCTACATCATTGAACAGGGTAACCTCAGGCCCGACCCAGCTA
Organism: Pelmatolapia mariae; assembly: GCF_036321145.2. Classification (NCBI taxonomy): domain Eukaryota; kingdom Metazoa; phylum Chordata; class Actinopteri; order Cichliformes; family Cichlidae; genus Pelmatolapia; species Pelmatolapia mariae. The sequence goes on along the minus strand of NC_086239.1, from coordinate 3,121,926 downwards.
AGGTCCAAGCGGTCATTGATTGGCCCATCCCGACAAACCGTAAGCAACTCCAAAGTTTCCTGGGCTTTGCTAATTTCTACAGACGTTTCATCCGTGACTACAGTAAGCTTGCTCTCCCACTAACTCGTCTCACATCTCCTAAGGTTCCCTTCTGCTGGGAGGAGTCAGCACAAAAGGCTTTCAGTCTCCTGAAGGATTGGTTCTCCTCCGCACCCATCCTGGTTCAACCTGACCTCGGCCTGCAGTTTGTCGTGGAGGTGGATGCCTTGGACACAGGGGTGGGGGCCATTCTATCCCAGGAACAGAAGGGTAAGCTCCATCCCTGTGCCTTCTACTCTCGCCGCCTCTCATCTGCTGAACAAAATTATGACGTTGGGGACAGGGAACTGTTAGCTATTAAGCTCGCCCTAGAAGAATGGCGTCACTGGCTGGAGGGCGCTGCCCAGCCATTTGTAGTTTGGACAGACCATAAAAATTTAGAATATATCCGGTCAGCAAAGCGGCTTAATGCCCGCCAGGCTAGGTGGGCCCTGTTTTTCACAAGGTTTCAGTTTACCATAGCCTACAGGCCAGGTTCCCGCAACACCAAACCCGACGCTCTCTCTCGTCAGTTCACTGCCTCCGAGGAGACTGCTCGAGACTCTCCCATCATTTCCCCCTCATGTGTCATTGGGGTCCTCACGTGGGAGGTTGAATCAGCCATCAGGGAGGCCCAACGAACAGAACCAGACCCAGGAACGGGTCCTCCTGGACTACTCTTCGTGCCCTCCTCTGTCCGGTCACAGGTGATACATTGGGCACACACAGCAAAATTCACCTGCCACCCGGGGGTCCACCGCACTGTCTCACTCCTTCAGCGCTTCGCTTGGTGGCCCTCCCTCATCAATGATGTCTGTGAGTACATAGCGGCCTGTCCAGTCTGCGCTCAGAATAAAGGTGTTAATCAGCCATCCTCTGGTCTCCTTCAGCCCCTGCCTACGCCTAGCCGCCCCTGGTCCCACATTGCTGTCGATTTCGTCACGGGCTTGCCACTTTCGTCAGGTAACTCTGTCATTCTGACTATCATTGATCGTTTTTCTAAAGCAGCTCACTTTGTCGCCCTTTCCAAGCTTCCCACGGCCCTGGAAACCGCCAAGCTCCTGACGAACCACGTCTTCCGTCTCCATGGAATTCCGGCGGATATAGTCTCGGACAGGGGTCCGCAATTCACGTCTCGCGTGTGGAAGGAGTTCTGTTCCTCCCTGGGAGCTCAGGTCAGTCTATCCTCTGGCTTTCACCCGCAGACAAACGGCCAAACGGAGCGAGCCAATCAGGAGCTTGAGGCAGATCACCTGGAGCGAGCAGCTCCCTTGGATCGAGTACGCCCACAATAGCCTCACCTCCTTGGCCACCAGAGTGTCCCCTTTTGAGGCGTCTCTGGGTTTCCAACCGCCTCTGTTTCCGGCTGTGGAGGGTGAGCATTTCATACCTTCTGTCCAGCAGCACATGCGGAGGTGTCGGCGCGCTTGGAGGGCCACACGGGCTGCCCTTCTCCGCACGGCTGAGCGGAACAAGCGTCTGGCGGATCGCCATAGGACCCCGGCACCTGTTTATACGCCCGGACAAAAGGTTTGGCTGTCGACCCGATTCATTCCGCTTAGAGCAGAGTCTAAGAAACTGTCTCCTACCTTTATTGGTCCCTTTGTGGTTGACTCTCTGGTGAACCCGGTGTCAGTCCGCCTTAAGCTGCCCCATTTATGCGGTCAGTCATCATTCATTCTTTGTCAGGTTGTCTGTTTTCCTCGTCTCATGTCCCTGAAATTCATGTTTCTCAAGTCTTGGTTTTTGACGTTTACGTTTAGTGTTCAGGGTTTTTTAATGACTAGTTTGAGTTCTCCCAGTTTTGGTTATTGTTTAGTTTCGCCTTTGTTCGCCTTGACTATTTGTTTGTATGTTTTCCACCAGCTTAAGCAAACGACTCACTTTTCGTTAAGTTTAGTCCTGCCACTCGTGTGTCTGCTTGGGTCCACAACTCAACGGCTACTCGGCCTTGACACTCTAATATGCTAAATTTACAAGCTCCTCAAAGTACCCCTTTCATTTTCTCAACACGCTGTTTTTATTTGTTAGCATATTTCGATCGTTGCCAGTTCGAGCCCCGGCTTGGACAGTCTTGGCCGTTGTGTCCTTGGGCAAGACACTTCACCCGTTGCTTACTGGTGGTGGTCAGAGGGCCCGGTGGCGCCAGTGTCCGGCAGCCTCGCCTCTGTCAGTGCGCCCCAGGGTGGCTGTGGCTACAATGTAGCTTACCATCACCAGTGTGTGAATGTGTGCGTGAATGGGTGGATGACTGGATGTGTAAAGCGCTTTGGGGTCCTTAGGGACTAGTAAAGCGCTATACAAATGCAGGCCAGTTACCATTTACCATTTCTGTCCTTAATCAGTCTAACCTGCTGCTCTACCAGGTGTAACAATTAAGTTTAACATCCAGGCATCCATGAAAACAGAATTTATTAAATTTAACGGAGTTAGAAGTTAACAGGAAGTTAGCTCACTAGTTTCCACCTAAGCATGATATAGCATGTTCTGACTGAGAGATTTCTGAAAAAACTAAAACGTACTGCTCTGCTATCACTTCCAACATAAATGAAGACAAAACTACACAGCAGTGACGTTTGTAGGGTTACTGAAGTTGGACTAGCTGGTATATAATGGTGTGCTACGTGAATGCTAGCGACACAGCTATGTTAGCTATGTAACTTTTTTCCACTGGATAAAAGTTAACTTGAGGGTTCCTGATGGTTAGGGACAAATGCAATCGCATGGCAGGATGCTGTAAACGGACCAAACTTAAGTCAGGAGAACAACCGAGATAATCCATCCACAGTTCAAGGTTAGCCATTAATATACTGCAACAACATGGGAATAGAGCAGCTGCGAGATTCAACATTATTTCAACATTAATCCAACATTAATGAATCAATGGTACGGAAGTGGAGGAAGCGAGAAGAATGAGTTGAATAAAGTTTGGCTTGTCTGACTGTTTGGTTTCGCTTAATGCGCCTTATAATCCAGTGCGCCTTATGGTCCGAAAAATACAGTAATTAGCCAGTCAGTACAAATCCTGTTGTTCTTCCTTGGTGTCCATCTTCACATACACCTCACTATAAACCTTATATTTTTCCACCTCTCTCTTTGCTGTATACTTACCCTTCTGATGTCTATTAGTGATGCGTCGGTCGTGAACGAAACGGCTCTTAGAGCTTAGAGTTTGTACGTGTTTTGGAGTTTGCACGTGCTTTGTCTCTAGGGGCCACCGTAAATATACTTTTATTTATTCACTCCACATAAAATGTAATAAATAAATTATAAAATACAAAAACCAACTATTTACATTTCAACTTTTAACTATTTAAATTTTCAGCTTTTTCCTTTTAAACAAATTAAAAGTGAAACAACACAAAACACTGCAAACCACAACACAATAAAATATAAATTATAAAAAGAAGATGCACATTCTCTGTCATATAGGCCTGGGATGATTTTTTGGGAGAGTGTTTTCCTGCTTGGAATTGCATACATAGGATTCCCTGCATGATTAAACTTTCTGAATCCTTTATCATCCACAAATGAAAATAATTGTGGATGATTACTATACCTTTCTAATGTGACGATGTTGTCTCTTGTTGTTGTCCCTGGCTCTCTTTCTCTCTCTGCTTTGTCTCTAGGGGCCACCGTATATATTTATATATAAACATATATAAATAAAACCATGTTTTTTTTACATTAGTAATTCCTTTTGTGCATAATTTTATGTTGTTGTTGATAATAAATTAATTAAAGCAACAAAACAACTTGATGAGCAGAAAGAGCCGGCTCTTTTTAGTGAGCCGAGCCAAAAGAGCCGAAAGTGATGGGTTCTCCCATCACTAATGTCTATTTTCTTTATCTCTCTGATTATCACACATTTTCCTTGTCTCCCTTTCTAAATATTGGGATAGGTTGGGAAAAGACTGATAGTGATATTGTTAGTAATATTCTGAAACCTATTTAAAATAGATACATGTTGTGCATTTGACATTACTGACAACCATGGAAGAGCAGGCAGCAGTTCTAAGACAGTATTGTAAGGCACTTTTGGCAGAGTGTTTACCATTTATGCACTCTATTCAATATGTCACTCTCACCCACTGCCATGGTCCAAAAGGCCTAGCAGTTATCCGACATGATTTAAACAATCAGAGATATCTATATATCTTTACTGCCACATTACATTAACCTCCTAAGACCCGAACTCTGGCATGCATTTTTAATTTTTCTTTGCTATTTGGGCTGATTGGGACCTGATGAATGTAAAAACAAAGAATTATCTTTTTACCTGATGTAGTTTCTGAGAACAATGGTATCCACATATGAGGACATTCGTTTTAAATTTCTATAGAACAGTGGCAGTATAATGCCCTCGTAAATGGATATCAGGCCCTTGTAGAGCAAAATTTAGTATTGTGGTCTAGACAACCCAAAATGCGATGTCCACATATGTGGACGCCAGGTCCTAGGAGATTAAGACCATGGTACTCCATTTAAAATTTGGGAGTAAAACAATATGTGTTCCTACAACACAATGGTACTCGAAAATCCACAAGCCAACTATGAGTTGAGAGGAAAGAGCAGAATAGATCTGAATAGACATACATCCTGAATGACACATTTGTTGTGGGTAAGCATCAACATTAACACACAAATACAACAGTAAGCAAAGTTATCAAACGCTTGGACAGAAGGAGCAGGAAAACCTCAAAGCTGGAGCACACACAGTCTCTGTTATGAGTTATGAAACAGATGGAGATGGTACTGAGAGCCAGGGAGGAGGTGAAAAGATGCAGCATTTAACCTCTACTATAAAATGTTCACAGATAGGCTCATACTGTATGTTGAAATGTCACCATTTACCTCAGCAGGGACCACAAAGAATATGAGCAATGATCCTAGAATGTATTTGTGTGTTTGCTAGCATGTGTCTTTGCATTTGCTTGCTGGTATCCATGTGTCCATGGGGTATGAATGTATTTGCTGATATGCATTTGCTTATGTTTATTCATACACACACACACGCACATTCAAGATTTGGCTGTTTTTAAGTGTGTTTGCATGTGCACAGTCGGCAGAAAGGTGGGGGTTAAGCTGGTGCTGGGGCTCCTGTAATGAGTAAGCGTTGGGTGGCCAGGGCTAAGATAAATGGCGGGGGCCTGCCACTAGTGCAGCAGTCAGCAGGATGCACCACGGCCGCAGGCTTGTTTGTGCCAAATGGAGCTAGCAAAATATCAAAGGCCAGCCATCCAGAAGACGCAAGCGTCTGACAAATTTTAAATTAGCCAGAAAGAGAGAGGGGGTGAAGGAGGGGGGAGGTTATAGGGTGAGAGAGGAGGTATTGGTGGTGGTGGGGTGTTGGCTGGAAGGAAGTCTGATAGGTAAAGACAGACTGAAGGTGTATAAAATGAAAAGAGAAATAGAGGAACGGAAGAATGGGACAGACAAAGAAAAAAAAAGAAACTAAATTATGCAATCTTCTGTTATTCAGCAATATCCATGCCTTCCCCCCTTCCATCCACCCTCTGGTCCATTTTTCTTTTCTTGTGTTGTAGTAATCTCCAGTGCCATTATCATCATTAGCCAGTGAGGCTGTTATTATTCCAACTGCATAGTTCCAAGAATTGCTCAGTCAGGATAAAGGGTGCAACCCAAACAGACGAGTGCAACATGCTCATCCGTGGTGACTGTGTGTTTGAATACATACGTGTCTGTTTTGGGTCAGTGTGAAGATGTGAAATAATTGTGTTAGGTTACTTACTATCAATACACATATGACAGATTACAATGACTTGAGTTTTAAGAGGGAGAAAAACATTGTTCTGGTAACTAAGCGTGATGCTAATGTCTGCTCCATACTCAACACGAGAAAGGTTTAACTTTAGGATTTTCCTAAAATACTAATAAAAACAGAGCAAATGTACTTTTTTAAGGAAATGGTGAATGGTAAATGGACTTGTTACTATATACAAATTTTCTGCTATAGTGTAGCGTTCAAAGTGTTTTATACAACTTACCTCATTCATAAAAACATTTTTATAGTTGAGCTTGTAATCAGGAATTGGGCTGAAGGTAAAAAATATTTTTAGTATTTGCCAGAATTCATACCTTTAAACATGATCAAGACTCCAAACATTCAGCAGTCCACACAATGAACTGCCCTTGTAGTATTCAGTACATTGACTGGCCATTAGTACAGGGTTAACACTAATCCATCAGAGACATATATAATACTATGACTATAGCTACTTTACTGTACTTCTAAAGTCTTTTTTTCTCTAAAATGAAGGAAACATAAGCATATATGCAACTAGTTCTGATTTGCACTATTCCCTTTGTCCCTTCAGTGCTCAGTGTACTGGTCAGAAACTTAGACACAGACAGTTATGGCTAAAACAAAACAGAAACTAGGAAAAGAAATGACAGGAAAAAGTTGTGTTGTCTTCAAAGACAGAAACAGACTTTTTCAGTTTGAAAGAAGTTTTTTGATTTCTGTTAGACAAGCTGCTAATAAACTGTTATGACCTATAGCATAAAGTGGAATAAGTAAACAAGAGAAATTCAGCCTAGTCCTGAATGTAAACAGCAAAACTATTCAGTTGTTCATGTAAAATAAAAACATTACATTAACACTAAACAATACTAAAAAAAAAGAATTCAGTAGCAATTCCAATAATTCACTAATAAAAAACACAACTCAAGTATGAACTAAAAGGAGAGATCTGTTCATACTTGAGTTGTGTTTTTTATTAGTGAACACACTAACCGGAGATATATTAGCAAGTGCATTTGCCTGTAAACATTTTCAGATATTCAACAGATGAACAATAGTTCTATATCTTAACTTGCTAACCTAAAGCAGAGCGATCCAAACATGCTGGTATATAGTTGTGAACCAAACATGTAACTTGGTCTTAAAACCAAAACTTGGTTGAATTGGGTTTTGAGAGTTAGCTCTTAAAGTCACTTTGGACTTGTCACTGATATCTTTCATATGACACATTGTCATTTGATCGTTTGATTATCACATTTAGGGACTCTGAATGACTTTATATACATAAAATATCCATCCATTCACTTATCCTTTTCAGGGTCACGGGGGGCGCTGAAGCCTATCCCAGCTGCCATAGGGTGAGAGGCGGGGTACACCCTGGACAGGTCACCAGTCTGTCACAGGGCTAACACACAGAGACAGACAACCATTCGCACTCACATTCACACACTCACACGCACTCACCTATGGGCAATTTGGATTAATCAATTAACCTATCCCCACAAACTGCATGGCTTTGGGAGGAAGCCAAAGTACCCGGAGGGAACCCACGCAAACACGGGGAGAACATGCAAACTCCATACAGAAAGACCCCGGCCTGATGGTGGAATTGAACTCAGGACCTTCGTGCTGTGCGGTACTAACCACCATGCCACCCTGCTGCCATGGTAACAGTAATATGCTATTTGTGTTCTGGTCACCATCTAAAGTCTACTTTTCACATTAAATTCTGCATTTGCACGCAAGAGCAAGGCTTCAGTCTCATTCTAATATAAACATCTTCATACACTTCATTCCCAGGCCCCACCTCCTGCTTCTGTTGTCCAAACGAGAGCCTGAGCCTGCCTAGTAAGAGTTTTCTTTTACTAATGTCAATTTACGGCCTAGCAAGAGCTCACTCTAATCTTTTCCTACTCATTACACACAATTTCCAGGGTGTTGAGCCAGGGTGCCGATTGGTTCCTTGCAGTGTGTGCAGTGAGGGGTGCTGTGATTGTTTATTATTTATTTATTTGTTTATTTATTTACATCAATGCCCCCTCCTTCTGCTTCCACTTTCTTATTTCCTGGCTTTTCACACAACAACATTTCACTCTCATAGCCCTAGTCTGCATTTTCTATGAATAATTAATGTAGCACTATAGCATGTGGATCTGCTCCCCTTCATCTGTTTCTCCAGAGCGGTCTCTCCACGATCTGAAGGACAAGTACATCTCCATGGTACTATTTTAGATCGCTATTCTGCAATATGCTATAACTATAGAATAACCTGCAATATGTGCATTTCACTACATGCAAAATTCAACAAGTGAAAAGTAATCATTTAAATGGAGCTGATGGCAAAAAAATGTAATTACCCTACATGTAATAAAAGCTTCCCAAGTGTTCACAACAAAGTGAGCTACTCTGTTGTGCAATATGTTAGCTCATTGTCACCTATGTCTAATCTAGCTCTTTGATATGACAGATATCCGTTTGGTTCATCCTTCATTTTCAGATAGTGAAAGTTGAACTGCAGTCGGGTTGAAATAATTTGCCAGTAGTTGAATGCATCCTATAGCTCTCTCCATGTGTGGATAGATTTTATTAAAAATGTGAACATCAAAATCATGACAATGAATTCATGAAGAAATATAGTCGTGTAGCTTACATTGAAATACAGGCACAGTGTGAAGGAAGGTGGGGTGGGCCTGAGTAATTAGTATTCATTTCATGATTTAGAAAACAGCGGCATGCTGTGACGTTTACAGAAAGATACACACACAGCAGATACACAGAGAGACACACACAAACAAACACACACACACACACACACACACACCTCTTCTTCTTCCACTATTTAACGATACAAATTAGATCAGATTAAAGCATACTATTTCCTGTTGCTTGCCTTTTATTCTTATTTTCCTGCAGTTTGCTGAACTGCTGAAAAAGTGACGTCTTCACCTTTTTTCCGTTTCTTACTGGCTGAAGGATTTTAAAATGTTATCATTTCCATTATATTTATTTACAATAAATACCGACGACATTCTTAAAATAATATTTTCTATTACCTGACAATCACATGTGGTGGAGGAATTTTTAGAACCAATACTTCACCAAAAGAAGCAATAAAATGAAAACATTTCACTAAAACAAAAATTTGATTACGGCAAATATAATGTATAAATGATCACAATTAAACATAATAATTCTGAAGAAAATGTTCCATGTTTATTTTAATATATAAATAACAAAGAAATAGTAGCTAGATGGAAAGATTTGAACACATTGGTAACTGAAACTATTAATGGAAAATGAAGTGTTGGCAAAACAGCTGATTAAACATATTGGTTGCATATTTGTAAAACCAACAGATTTCTAAAGAGATCCTAATCTGAAAGCTAGCTAGGCCTGCACCTGTTCAACTGGCCTGATTTATTAAAATGGATTTGGTGTTTCCACTACATCACAACTTTCCTTGATAATATGCCTAGGAGTTATTAAATCATTTATACACTATAATCTAACTCACCTGCATTGGATAGGGTAGTCGAGGTGGTTAGCAAGAGAACAATGTATCCGTTATCTACTATCTGTTACAACGTAGCTCTGTTTCCACACAAAACACATGTTCAGAAATTATACGTCATAGTTGCAGTGTTTCTGTGAAAACCTTTAAAGGTTATCTACATAGAAATGAGGGACATTATTTGAGGAAAACCTTGACCCCTGTTTCAATCCACGGGGTCAACGTGGACACTGTGGAGGACTATAAATACCTTGGAGTACACATAGACAATAAACTGGACTGGGTTAAAAACACCACTGCACTTTACAGGAAGGACTGAGATTACCAAAAAGCACCACTGAACGACACAGGAAATCATTCCTGCCTGTGGCCATCGCCCTGTACAACTCCTCCATCTAACACACTGTAAACACTGCAATCGTTACACCCTTTTTGCACACGCTCCATTCTACTCAGTAATGTTGCTGTCAGTATTCTTGATATTTATTTATAATCACCTCTGTCAATCCTTGATAGTTATTATTGAGTGAGTTGTATATATTGTGCTATTTCTTAAATCTGTAAATCTGTAACATATTGCATTGTTAAATAGTTTAGTCTGTTACTGTACTGGAGCAACTGTAACCCACATAATTTCCTTTGGGATTAATAAAGTATTCTGATTCTGATAACCACTGACTTTCATCTTGTGTGTCACAATGTAAGACTGAACACTTTATAGAGGCCCATGAAAAGTACAAAGTTAATGTGGTCCTAATTATAGAGTTTAAGTTGTTCCCTCAGTGGCCTCTCTGTGTGGTTCTTTAATGTTATTCATTCTTGTCTCTGCATCTCTTTGCTTCAGTTACTGTTTATCACTTCTTATTTTTCTTAAGCTAGTCATTTGTCTCCTGTTTCTTGCATTTATTTGACCTTCTTTTTTTTATCATTTGTATCATATAATTTTAGCCAAGCCTTGCTCACTAGCTGTGTCTACACCTCCCCTAATTTCCTTGTGTGCATTTGTAACCCGTATCCTTTGTTCATTTTCAGATTGTTCGGTACCGTCCCCTCATTTCTTCCCTGTTCTTTGAAGATGTAAAGATTTTGGTGTTTATTTTTTCTTCTTTGGACATTTGCTGTATTCCATCAGGGATTTCTGCATTAATCCTGATTAAAGGTTAATATTCTACACTTTATGACAGATCACAAATGCTCATGCTTAACTTAACTAAAAATGTAAGAATTTAGAGTTACTACTTCACCTAACCTCTGTGGACAAACACACTACTCTGGTGTAGAGTTAAGATGCAGACTCACATTACAAACATGTTCTTTGCAAATTCCAAATGTTGTTACTTTTCTTGGTAATATATGAAAAACGTATGTCACAGTAGAACACAGATTTAATTACTGATTACTATTGGAGGTTTTTTGTTTCTTTGTTTGTTTTGTATTAAATAAAACAGATGCCTTTTCCAGTTAAACCCAGCAAACTATAAAAAGGGGAAAAGAACAAGCAGCCTATGGTCAGTCTTTCCCTTAAAACAAAAGTTTTGTGAACCTGCTCCTATCTGTGAAGAGAACATGGTGCCAGTGCAAGACCATCCAGTTATAATATTCTCTGGGGGATGCCAGTCAATCTGCATGGTGATAGGCTATGAACACAGCTTTCACTAAAGGATGCTGGGACCTTGTATCACCCTCAATGAATCTGTTTCTGACAGTTTGGTCAAAAATGTGCAGTTCGTTTTGTGGAAACAGTTATACTTGTTCTGTTCCTCACTGCACAAAGAAGCAGGTATTGGTCCTGTGGCTGATTTGAAGAGCCACCCAGCTCTCATGCAACAGCCTAATCTTCTGGTTGTTCAGCCACTTGGGAGACACAGCAAACTTTCTTGCAACATCACCTATGGATGTGCCATACTGGGGGAGCTGGACTACCTGCAGAATCTGAATGGACTTCTTGTTCTGTCTCATATCAGTGATCTCTTGATCATGTCTCTGATCCATAAATCGATTTACTCTGCCTTAGTGAAACCTGGTTACAACAGGATGATTATGTACTTTTAAATGAATCAACACTCCTGAGCAGATTTCTCCTGTATTGGCTTCGCTTCATTGGCTCCCTGTTAAATCCAGAATTTAAATTCCTGCTCCTCACATACAAGGTCTTGAATAATCAGGCCCCATCTTATCTTAATGACCTTATAGTACCATATCACCCTATTAGAGCACTTCACTCTCACACTGCAGGCTTACTTGTTGTTCCTAGAGTATTTAAAAGTAGAATGGGAGGGAGAGCCTTCAGTTTTCAGGCCCCTCTTCTGTGGAACCAGCTTCCAGTTTGGATTCAGGAGACAGACACTATCTCTACTTTTAAGATTAGGCTTCAAACTTTCGTTTTTGCTAAAGCATATAGTTAGAGCTGGATCAGGTAACCCTGAATCCTCCCTTAGTTGTGCTGCAATAGATGTAGGCTGCTGGGGGATTCCCATGACGCATTGAGTATTTCCTCTTCAGTCACCTCTCTGCATTGAATCATATCTGTTATTAATCTCTGTCTCTCTTCCACAGCATGTCTTTCATCCTGTTTTCCTTCTCTCACCCCAACCAATCACAGCAGATGGCCCCGCCCCTCCCTGAGCCTGGTTCTGCTGGAGGTTTCTTCCTATTAAAAGGGAGTTTTTCCTTCCCACTGTCACCAAAGTGCTTGCTCATAGGGGGTCATATGATTGTTGGGTTTCTCTCTGTATGTACTATTGTAGGGTCTACCTTACAACATAAAGCGCCTTGAGGTGACTGAAGTTGAGATTTGTATAAATAAAATTGAATTGAATATTGTTATTAGTTACAAGGACACTGGCAAAAGGCCAAACTAATTTTAAATTTTTGTTCTGTTTTGTTTGTTTGGGTCATTAAAAGCCATTTAGCACAGAGAGATTTAATATGTAGAACCAAATGTCAGAGATTCCAGACAATTTTAGGTTTGTCATCAAGGATGTTGAAGTTATTTTCTGTTGTTTTGTTTTCTTTTGTGGTCTATCTATGCTCTATGTGTCTTATCTGTCTAAGAGTTTATATTTTAAAGCTAAATCTCATCATTTTACAATTCATGTTGTTCAGTGACAGTGTTGGAGGCCAAATATTTATTTTTTCACAAAAGTAAGAATTTAGATGAATAATGAATAATGGTGAGACAGTGTGCAGAGATTATAATACATCTTTTATCCTTTAAAAATTGTTTTTAAAGACAAATATAGCAAATCAAAATGTAATAATGCTTTATTATAGCACTATTATCACATTAAACTTGAACATCTTAAACAAATTAAGGTAACTTAAAAAAAAGTCAAGCTAATATTGAATTTACATCTTTTAATGTTTATATTAATTAAATAACCATGATTTTTTTTTTATGAATCATATCTGATTAATTGTAATTACAATGAAATGTTTTTAAGCCATTGACTTTATCCCTCTAAATTTTTTTCACAGTAAAGATTTAAAAAATAAACCACCTTTTTATGTGAAGTGACCCATAAAAATCCATAATTGCAATTGATATGATCAAAAATGAACAGTAGATTGCTGTGATTACAATCCTTGTTACTAGTTTTTCCAGGGTATTTTCACTTGTTATTGGTGTTATATAATTTTATTACATTAAATATGGTTTCCATGCACCCATCTTCTTCCGCTTATCCGGGGCCGGGTCGCTGGGGCAGCAGCCTAAGCAGAGAAGCCCAGACCTCCCTCTCCCTGGCCACCCCCTCCAGCTTGTCTGGGGCAAAACCAAAGCGTTCCCAGGCCAGCCGAGAGATGTAATCTCTCCACGGTGTCCTGGATCTGCCCCGGGGCCTCCTCCCGGTGCGACATGCCCGGGACACCTCACCCAGGAGGCGCCCAGGAGGCATCCTTATCAGATGCCTGAACCACCTCAACTGGCTCCTTTCAATGTGGAGGAGCAGCAGCTCTACTCTGAACCCCTCCCAGATAGCTAAGCTTAGAGATAGGGTGGGAAGGGAGATAGGCCTGTCGATCTCCTGTTTGCTTTTCCCATCACTTGTGAACAAGACCACGAGATACTAAAACTCCTCCAATTGGGGCAAGAACTCGTCCCTGACCCAGAGTGGGCGCTCCAGCCTTTTCCAGCTGAGGACCATGGCCTCAGATTTGGAGGTGCTGATTCTCATTCCCACCGCTTCACACTCGGCCGTGAACCATTCCAGTGTGAGCTGGAGGCCATCACCCGATGAAGCCAACAGAACCACATCATCTGAGAAAACTAGAGATGAGATTCTGAGACCACTGAAGTGAAAGCCTTCCGCCACTTGGCTACACCTAGATATTCTGTCAATAAAAATTACAAACAGAAACAGTGACAAAGGGCAGCCCTGGCAGAGTCCATCACCCACTGGAGAAGAGTCTAGTTTATTACCGGCTATGTGGACCAAGCTGCAACGGTTGTATAAGGATCTAATGGTCCGTAGCAATGGGCCAGACACGCCATGTTCCCGAAGCACCTCCCACAGGACACCCCGAGGGACACGGTCAAATGCCTTCTCCATGTCCACAAAGCACATGTAGACTGGTTGGGCAAACTTCCATTCACCCTCAAGTATCTTCGAGAGGATAAAGAGCTGGTCCAGTGTTAAATGACCAGGACGAAAACTGAATTGAGGTTCAACTATCCTCCGGACTCTCCTTTCCAGCACCCTGGCATAGACTTTCCCAGGGAGGCTGAGGAGTGTGTTCCCCCTATAATTGGAACACACCCTTTGGTGCCACTTCTTAAAATACCTGAATTAATTTGTGAGATGTTGTGAGATTTGTGAGGCTTTTATACATATTTCTGGATGTCAGGGGGGCAGTTTAAACTCTTAAAAGCAGAGTTGAGACCACATCTGAAGAGGCAGAGAAATCATTTCGGCAAGCCGATTGACCTGGAGCAGTGTCCAGCTGTGTGTGTCTGTGGTAAAATAGTATTATTTTACTAGTTCCACTTCATTATCTATTCAAGACCAGTGTGTGATTTGAGTTATGAGGGCACGTGTTGCCAAATGCAATTCAATTCAATTCAATTCAATTCAATTTTATTTATATAGCGCCAAATCACAACAAAAGTCGCCTCAAGGCGCTTTATATTGTACAGTAGATAGCACAATAATAAATACAGAGAAAACCCCAACAATCATATCATATGACCCCCTATGAGCAAGCACTTTGGCGACAGTGGGAAGGAAAAACTCCCTTTTAACAGGAAGAAACCTCCGGCAGAACCAGGCTCAGGGAGGGGCGGGGCCATCTGCTGCGACCGGTTGGGGTGAGAGAAGGAAAACAGGATAAAGACATGCTGTGGAAGAGAGACAGAGATTAATAACAGATATGATTCAATGCAGAGAGGTCTATTAACACATAGTGAGTGGCTGGAAAGGAAAAACTCAATGCATCATGGGAATCCCCGGCAGCCTACGTCTATTGCAGCATAACTAAGGGAGGATTCAGGGTCACCTGGTCCAGCCCTAACTATATGCTTTAGCAAAAAGGAAAGTTTGAAGCCTAATCTTGAAAGTAGAGATAGTGTCTGTCTCCCGAATCCAAACTGGAAGCTGGTTTCACAGAAGAGGGGCCTGAAAACTGAAGGCTCTCCCTCCCATTCTACTTTTAAATACTCTAGGAACAACAAGTAAGCCTGCAGAGCGAGAGCGAAGTGCTCTAATAGGGTGATATGGTACCACAAGGTCATTAAGATAAGATGGGGCCTGATTATTTAAGACCTTGTATGTGAGGAGCAGGATTTTGAATTCAATTCTGGATTTAACAGGAAGCCAGTGAAGGGAAGCCAAAACAGGAGAAATCTGCTCTCTCTTCCTAGTCCCTGTCAGTACTCTTGCTGCAGCATTTTGGATTAGCTGAAGACTTTTCAGTGAGTTTTTAGGACTTCCTGATAATAATGAATTACAGTAGTCCAGCCTGGAAGTAATGAAGGCACGAACTAGTTTTTCAGCATCACTCTGAGACAGGATATTTCTAATTTTAGAGATGTTGCGCAAATGGAAGAAAGCAGTCTTACATATTTGTTTAATATGTGCATTGAAGGACATGTCCTGTTAAAAAATGACTCCAAGGTTCCTCACAGTGTTACTGGAGGCCAAGGTAATGCCATCCAGAGTAAGAATCTGGTTAGATACCATATTTCTAAGATTTTCAGGGCCGAGTACAATAACCTCAGTTTTATCTGAATTAAGAAGCAGAAAGTTAGTGGCCATCCAGGTTTATGTCTTTAAGACATTCCTGCAGTTTAACTAATTGGTGTGTGTTACCTGGCTTCATGGATAGATAGAGCTGCGTGTCATCTGCATAGCAGTGAAAATTTATGCTATGTCTTCTAATGATGCTGCCTAGGGGAAGCATGTATAATGTAAATAGAATTGGTCCTAGCACTGAACCCTGTGGAACACCATAATTGACCTTAGTGGGTGAAGAGGACTCTCCATTTACATGAACAAATTGGAGTCTATTAGATAGATATGATACAAACCACTGCAGTGCAGTACCTGTAATACCTACAGCATGTTCCAATTGCTCTAATAGGATATTATGGTCGACAGTATCGAACGCTGCACTGAGGTCTAGCAGGACAAGCACAGAGATGAGTCCACTGTCAGAGGCCATAAGAAGATCATTTGTAACCTTCACTAAAGCTGTTTCTGTGCTGTGATGAGCTCTGAAACCTGACTGAAACTCTTCAAATAAGCCATTCCTCTGCAGATGATCTGTTAGCTGTTTGACAACTACTCTTTCAAGGATTTTTGATATGAAAGGAAGGTTGGAGATTGGCCTATAATTAGCTAAGACAGCTGGGTCTAGAGATGCTTTTTAAGTAAAGGTTTAAATACAGCCAGCTTGAAGGCCTGTGGTACATAGCCGATTATTAGAGATAGGTTGATCATATTTAAGATTGAAGAATTAATTAATGGCAGGACTTCTTTGAGCAGTTTTGCAGGAATGGGGTCTAAAAGACACGTTGATGGTTTGGAGGAAGTAATTATTGAAGTTAACTCAGAAAGATCAATTGGAGAAAAAGACTTAACATCGATGGTACTAAAAGTAGCTGTAGATAATATTACATCTGTGGGATGATTATTGGTAATTTTTTCTCTAATGATAAAAATTTTATTTGTGAAGAAGTTCATGAAGTCATTACTAGTTAACGTTAAAGGGATTGTTGGCTCAACAGTGCACTGACTTTTTGTCAGCCTGGCTACAGTGCTGAAGAGAAACCTGGGGTTGTTCTTATTTTCTTCAATCAGTGATGAATAGTAAGATGTTCTGGCTTTGCGGAGGGCTTTCTTATAAAGCAGCAAACTATTTCTCCAGGCTAAATGATGATCCTCTAAATTTGTGACACGCCATTTCCTCTCCAGCTTACGAGTTATCTGCTTTAGGCTACGTGTTTGAGAATTATACCACGGAGTCAGGGACTTCAGATTTGAGGCCTTAGTTTTCACTGGAGCTACAGTATCCAGAGTCGTACGTAGTGAGGAGGTAAAATTATTAACAAGATAATCAACCTCTGTTGGAGTAGCGTTCAGGTAGCTGCTCTGCTCTATGTTGGTACAGGGCATTGAAGATGATAACAGTGGGTGGATTATATTCTTAAACTTAGTTACAGCACTTTCAGAAAGACATCTACTTTGATAAAGTCTACTCTCCACTGCTGTGTAATCAATCATTGTAAATGTAAATGTTATCTGGAAATGATCAGATAGCAGAGGGTTTTCAGGAAACACTGTTAAATGTTCAGTTTCTATGCCATATGTTAACACAAGATCTAGAGTGTGATTAAAGTGGTGGGTGGGTTCTTTTACATTTTGAGAGAAGCCAATTGAGTCTAACAACAGATTAAATGCCATGTTGAGGCTGTCATTTTTAGCATCTACATGGATGTTAAAATCACCCACAATAATTATTTTATCAGAGCTGAGAATTAAATCAGATAAAAAGTCTGAGAAATCAGAGAGAAACTCTGTGTAAGGCCCAGGTGGACGATAGATGATAACAAGTAAGACTGGTTTCTGAGTTTTACAGCTGGGGTGGACGAGGCTAAGCATCAGGCTTTCAAATGAATTAAAAGTCTGTCTGGGTCTTTGGTTGATTAATAGGCTGGTGTGAAAAATTGCTGCCACACCGCCCCCTCGGCCTGTGCTTCGAGGTTTCTGGTAGTTAGAATGACTCGGGGGTGTTGATTCATTTAAACTAACATAATCATCCTGCTGCAACCAGGTTTCTGTAAGGCAGAGTAAATCGATTTGTTGGTCAATTATTAAGTCATGTACTAACAGAGACTTGGAGGAGAGAGACCTAATATTTAATAATCCACATTTCACTGTTTTACTCTTTGGTTCAGATGTGGATACTGTATTGTTCTTTCTTTTTGATTTTTTATGTTTAAGTTTTTTATTGCTGGTTTTTGGTTTGTTTTTTGTCTTTTTGGGAGCTGACACAGTCTCAAAGGAGACGGGTTTTTGGGGGGGTAGCAGGAGGAGAGAAGCTGCAGAGAGGCGTGTAAGACTGCAACTCTGCTTCCTGGTCCCAACTCTGGATAGTCATATTTTGGGGGGTTTAATAAATTGGTCCATATTTCTAGAAATGAGAGCTGCTCCATCCAAAGTGGGATGGATGCCATCTCTCCTAACAAGACCAGGTTTCCTCCAGAAGGTTTGCCAATTATCTATGAAGCCCACATCGTTTCTGGGACACCACTCAGACAGCCAGCAATTTAAGGAGAACATGCGGCTAAACATGTCACTCCTGGTCTGATTGGGCGAGGGGACCAGAGAAAACTACAGAGTCCGACATTGTTTTGGCAAAGTTACACACCGATTCAATATTGATTTTAGTGACCTCCGATTGGCGTAACCGGGTGTCATTACTGCCGACGTGAATTATGATCTTACTGTATTTACGTTTACCCTTAGCCAGCAGTTTTAAATTTCCTTCAATGTCGCCTGCTCTGGCCCCTGGAAGACAATTGACTATGGTTGCCGGTGTCTCTAGCTTCACATGTCTGAGAACAGAATCGCCAATTACCAGAGTTTGACCCCCGGCGGGTGTGTCGCCAAGTGGGGAAAAACGGTTAGACACATGAACAGGTTGGTGGTGTACCTGGGGCTTCTGTTTAAGACTATGCTTCCTCCTCACCGTCACCCAGCTGCCCTCTTTCCCCAGCTGCTTGGGGTCTGCCGGGGAACAGCTAGCGGGGCCTACGCTATCTTCGGCTGCACCAGCTACAGGGGCCTGGCTAGCTACGGGTGAATGAAGGGTGCGAAGCCGAGTCTCCAATTCAGTAATCCTGGCCTCCAGAGCTGCAAATATGCTACATTTGTTACAAGTATCATTACTGCTAAAGGAGGCCGAGGAGTAACTAAACATCTGACACAATGAGCAGGAAAGTGCAGGAGGGACAGGTGAAGTAGCCATGGTGCTAACGAGTCGGCTACGAGCTAAGCTAAGCTAGCGAAACAGTACAGAGACAGTGAGTGAATACTTTGGCTATAAATTAGGTAGTGAGTACACAGAAAGGGTGATTGAAGCATCACGTGAAGCACGTGAAGATTATACTATGAAGAAGGAATGTATCTAAAAGTTTTTAATTCAATTGCTAAGCAGAAAAGCTACTCAGAAACACCACTGTGTTTGAGCAGGAACAGGAAGTAATACTCTACCACAAAGCGAGCGAACACCACGTGACAGCGCCACCAAGACACCAAGAAATGCATTGATCTGATTGGTCAGATCTGTTTATTAAGATTTGAAAAATACCTTTTTTTGGCTGCCCCCTTTAGGGGTCACTATAGCAGACCATCTTCCTCCATCTCACCTCATCACTAGCAACCTCCTGTGTCACACTAACTCACAGCATGTCCTCCTTTACTATCCACGGAAGCTGCATCCCAACCACTTTCAGCCCAACCACTCTTGATAGCAGAGTCGGGCTAAAAAAAATCAATAAAACTTACTCTTTGGCGAAAACAGCTGCATTAAAGACGTTTTTAATGCACAAAATATTTGCACAGATTTCAAGCATTCAGTGTGCCGTGGGCCTTAATGCAGGTATGGTTGGATTATTGAAGGTATCATTGATATTTACTTTTTTTGAGCGTCTTATTATTTTGTACTTTTTTGTCTTTGTTGTTTATTTTCTATATTTTATTTTACTTTCATGAGTTATTATTGTATAATAACATTTGATGTAAATAAATCACATCTTATATTGTCTTATCTCATCTTACTGTTCACCTGTTTTTGCAAAACTAAAAAATGCTGACCAGTAAAAATGGCTCAGACTAGCCTTTGCTCTCTCTCTCTCTGTGTTTCTCTCTTTCTCCCTATACACATGCACACAGGCATGCACATGCACATAATTCACTATCTTTCTGCTCTGTATCAGCCCCAACAGCAGGAACGTGGATACTCAGTGGTCCATGACTATCAGTGAACAGGACAAACAAAATTAATTAAAGTGCCATCATAAGTGACACCTTGCTGTCACCTGGTGCACAGAGGTAGAAAAGTGTCAGGAAACGATGCGCTGTCATGTGGGCTACATAGAGCCAAATCGCCTCATCAAATATGCATTCATATGTAATCACGCAAACAGCAAGGTAACACTGTCCACGGCTCATTCAAATTAAGAATTTTCAATTTATCTTGTGCACACGGATATATGCCAAGTTAATTTTTTTTTAAATTTCATAGGACCTTCACCTTAAAAACCCTTTATTTATCTGAGATAATGATAATATTGTTTATCACTGAATCTGAACTAGAGTTTACAGATTACACGTGCACAGACTCCACTAACAAAATGAAGGATTCCTGCAGCTCCCATGGTACCAAATGATAATCCTTGGTGCTTCATTACTCACTCTTAATCCACTGTTCATTACCCTCAACATAGCCTTTGTCAGTCCCCAACTGGCCAATGTAAGTAAAGATATATCATATCTCAATTTCCAGTCACATCCTTAAAACCATTTGGCAGCAGTCATCATCGTCACTGAAAAGTCACGATGCCTAGCTCCTGTCTAAATGGACAAAAGAAGAGGAGGAGGGGACGGACAGATTGGAAAGAGGAAGGGACAGCGGAGGCAAAACGACAAGCTGACTTCATATCAGTGCCAAGATTACTACCGCTGAAAGCTGAGGTGCAAAGAGTTGTGGGTAATTGTCATGTTTTTCATTAGTGGTTAGATGAGGATCTGGAGATGAGGGAGGAAATGGCCTCATCATCATCGCTTTGTGTGTATTTGTGCTTGTGTGTATGGTAGCAGGCCTGTGCGTTTGCAGATCACACCCTTGATCACAACCGTCCCCGTTCACTGCAAAGGGAACAAATTGTTCCCTCTTTCTTTCCGATGGCAGGCTATATTCCACCATTACCTCGGAACATTGAAAGAAACAAGCTACCGTGAATGACGAGCCAAAAGATTTCAGGAAGAGCATGAGATGGAGCAGAAAAGGCGAAAAAAAAACATGGTGGAGGGGTGGGTGGTTGTAAGCTTTGGGTGGGGGGGTAGGGGGGGTGAGGCCAAAAATAAGACAGGAGATGAGGAAAGAAAATGAAAAGAAATGTCTGCCAAAATTGTGATGAGACACTACAATCACACAGGCTTGGATGAGGAGGGGAAATTAGAGCAGAGGAGAATTGAAAAGGAAACACAGACAGGAAGAGGGGAGCAGAAAGACAGAGAGAGAAAATGAGAAGATCGGAAGAGAGAATGAGTGAGAAGTCACACAGAGAAGTGTTAAAGTGTTCTTTCTGTAACTTTTTAGGATATATTTTAACCACAGAAGAGTGCTCTCTAGCGATTAAACCGGTTATTGTTACAGCAATAATGAATATTGCTTTCTCCTATAAAGTCCCCTCAGCTGAATTTGTGTCCTGCTCAAATGAGCACCAAGGACTTTTGTTCAGTAAGGGCAGAACAGCATAAACTTCTTCTTTTTCCCTGTTGAACACAAAAAGCTTAAAGCAAGCTACTAGCTAGTTTAGTGGATTATCTATGCTGGCTTTACCTTGTCAATTAGCTACCCCAAACAGTATCAAAATGAGAGTTTGTTAGCCTAGCACCAGATTAGTTGTGCCCTCCTACATACTGGCAATGTGTCCAGATTTAAGGAATGTGCTTTAGCAAATTTCTGTATCTCTCTGGTCATTTTGTGTCTCTGGGGTTGTTTTGTATCTCCAATAAGTCATTTGTATCTCTTTGGACTCATCTGTATCTTATCTTTTGTTATGTATTTATCTACCTCTGTGGTGATTATTAAACTGTTGGGACCTGCGTGGGCTGGTTCTAAAAAGTAAGAAAGGCAACACTGGCCCCTTTATCAGTGGAAAAATGTTACACCCCTATGATTAGAAGAGCTATTACATTTGCAGTTTATAAAGAATTACAATTTTGTTTTGTTTTGATGTCACTAACTTGGTACACAGCTGAGACTGATGAAAATCGCAGCGCCTCTTCTTTCTCAGGAGACTGAAAAGATTTGGCATGAGCCCCCGCATCCTCAGGACCTTCTACTGCTGCGCCATTGAGAGCATCGTCACTGGATGCATCACCACCTGGTATGGTAACAGCACCGCTTACAACTGCAAAGCTCTCCAGAGAGTGGTGCAGTGGGCCGAAAGGATAACTGGAGGTGAGCTTCCCTCCCTGCAGGACATCTTTAGGAAGCGGTGCCTGAGGAAAGCGGGGAGGATCATCAAGGACTCCAGTCACCCCAGCCATAAACTGTTCAGACTACTTCCGTCAGGCAGGAGGTTCTGCAGTATCCGGTCCCGAACCAGCAGACTGAGAGACAGCTGTTTCCATCAGGACATCAGACTGCTGAACACTTCATAGACACCTCACCCTCACTTACCGGACCTTCAACATTATGCACTCCATACTGTATCTTTTGCACAATATCCAACTGTTAACCTCTGTATATTCAATTTTATTTTGCTTTACATATATGTATACACACACACACACACTTATGTACATATATATTTGGTATGTATGCGCATATTCAGTAATGCGCATACATCCTTATATTTGTACATATATTTATTGTTATAATTCTCAGTTTCCTATTCTTATATTTTGCTTTGTTCTTATGTTATTTGTATTTTGCACACCTCTGTTGCTTGTGAAGCTCGCACACAAGAATTTCACTCGCATGTGCTGTACCAGTGTACCTGCACATGTGATGTGACAATAAAAGTGATTTGATTTGATTTGAATATTTGCTTTTGGACAAATGAGAAGTTACCAGATAATATTTTTTTTCTTATTTCATGAAGATATTACCCAGATATTTCACTTGAACTATAATAATCACAGACATTCACTCTTTGAAAACCGTCTGCATTCAACTTTGTAGATGTCTCTCACCATCTTACCATACATTCTTCACATCAGATTTGCTAGGTGACAAGTTTTCTTGGAATTATATTTAATTACATTTTCATTGAATGTATTGTGGCCCTTATGTTACAAACATGTCAAACTATTATAAATGACTAAGCCACTCATATGTTTTGTCCTACCCTTTTATTTTTATGAAAATGTTGCTTTGTGCAGTGTAATTCTGCTCATTGTTTGTGTGGGAAGCCTGCTTTTGTTAGTGGGCAGGGTTTAGAAGGATAAGGCAAACTGACAAACATAAAAGTCCTTATCAGCACTTCTCTCCTCTTTTTTACCCCTCTGTCCCTCCATCCCACCATCTCTTTGCAGTGTTAGCACAACAGCTTCAGAGGTTACCACTCAATTAAGCCTGGCTGTTCATTTACAGCCATGACAAAGGCTACTGTCTCTCTTCCTACCCTCTCTCTCCCTCTCTGCTAACCAAACTTATAATTACAGTGTTGGACAGCGCAATCCAAACTGACCCACTGTAAAATATAGCCATCCATTTGGCCCTTATCCCTTCATCGCCATTTCTCCTCCAATAGGGCCATTGGATGTTGCTCACCCCAAGCCCCTTTTCGATCACTGCAGGCCATTTCACCCCCCCTCACCTCAACTGCCACGCTGCAAAACGTCAAGATGAGGAATATCAGTAAGCACTATCTCCCTGTAATGAATTACTTTCACTTTTAACCCCAGACAGATATCCACTTGAACTTACCACTACAAATCATCTGTTTTTTTTGTTTTTTTGTGGTGCTGGTGGGGGCTTACTCTGATTCATATTGCACCTACACACCTCTGATGATTTTGCCAGGTTAAAACTACATATACTAAATTAAAATATGAAGTCAGCCCATTCACAAGTTGCTGCTGCAAGCATCTGTGTGATGGGTTGATCGGTAGGAGACTGAGGTCGATATGAGGGGGGTCTGCAGGGGTATTTATGGTATATTTATAGAAAAAAACACTGAGTACAGAGCTACATGAGGCTTTTTGGTCATCTTCAGTAGCTCCCTGTGGCTTGCACAAAACATAAATTTAAATATAGCAATGAAAAATAGATCGGTTTTTTTTTTGTTTGTTTTTTTTTATAGAACTTATTCTTCATATTCTCCTATTTTAAAAAAAAGATGTAGCCTACACATCAAATTAAAAAGTGTCTATCACCTGGCACCTTGTCCTTTGCTGAATCTCAGGACGATGGCTATCATGTCTGACAGCCCCACAGTTGTGTGATGGTCAATAGGCAGGACGGACTCAAACATAGACTCAGAAAGAAGGTTAAGTGAGTTTATATGTACTGTACGTTGCAGTTTAACGATTTACAAAATCTTCACGCAGGGATTAATCCACAGTCTCTATTTAGAAAACAGTCATCAGGTAGTGGGTCCTTTAGTTTAATCCATGCAGACACAGAATCTCCTCCATGGTTCTCTCTGTGACGTAACACTAAGGTAGGGGAAAAGTAGACTGGAGGACCATGACAGGTAGGTCTTTCCACAGTACGATAATCCCAAGCACACCTGCAAATCTACAACAGTTTGACTGAAAAAGACAAGAACCAACAGGTTTTAATGTCCCAGTCCACGTCCAGAAGTCAACCTGACAAAATGTTGGGGAAGGATCTAAAGAGAGCTGTGAATGCAGACTGGAGAAACCAGAGATCAAACTACCAACTAGTGTGCAATGCTGCAAATTTTGGTATCGATCCGATACCAAGTAAATTAAAAGCAGTTTTGCCAATACCAATACAGATACTGATACTTTTAACCTATAAAGGTTATGGAGGAGTGGGTCAAACCAGATCATAAAGATTCTCCATCGAATGTTATCAGCCTTAAGTTCCTTCATTTACCAGTTCTGTTTAGCGACTTATCCCTTTGTAAAACTGTAGTTTATTGTTGAGCCAGCTGCAGTCATTAAAAGACACTGACCAAACAATAATGAAAAATAAATGGGCTGAATTTGCATGTTTACTATTTTTAAACATTTATTTTAAAACACATGAAAGGGATATTTCTATGCACACCGTAATAATACTGCTTGAAATAAATTCATCCTCATATGTATTGGCCTGTTGGCCGGCCTTTTGACAGTTTTTAACAGTAAAGAAAAAAAAAGTATTTTTATGCAAGCATTGGTTCCTTTTCAATCAAGCAGTAAAGTCAGACCTGTAGCAACTTTTCCTAAAAGATCCTAAGGTGTTACATAAGATGAGAAGATAATATGGAATAACAAGACGGTGTTCTTTCACATGCACACATACAGAACAAGGACAATGCTGCGGTTGCAGCTGTCCATAGGACACACAGCTCCATATGCCCTAGCCAGTGGGAGAGTGGTGGTCCTCCCAGGCCAGCTAATCAATCACAGAGCACCTCCCCCCCTCCCTCCCTCCTGTAGAGGTCATCCCAGCTCCACAGGGCAGGGTGCAGAGTCCAGAGCGCTGTGCCAATAATCGCCATTTCAGCTGAGGTATAGTTTATTCCAGTTCACCATCTCAAGTTATGGAAGGTCAAAAGAAAGAGGGACAAATAATGGAAATAAGTTTTGAGCTAAACATTTAGATGATCTGCACAAATGAAGACTCTTTTAAAACACTCATAAAGTTTGATGTTTTTTCACATCTTAACCACATGTTAGTACCCACATAATCCTCTTTTGAGTTATGTTAAATGGATTGAACAGAATAATGTACTGATCCAATTAATTTTTTATACCTTAAAGCTTCACTAGTACTTTACTTTTGAGTAAATTTAAAGAGATAAAGAAAAAAGAAATATTTGTAATTATGTGTATCAAATTTATTTTATTTTATATATTGATGTTTTCACATGTGAAATCTGGATACTGCCACGAGAATCAGGTCTGATCATTGTCTGAAGTTCCCCTTCTCACAAAGTTCATAAAAATGCACTGCATATGGAGTTTTTGCATATTATTATTATTTTGCACCATCTGGAAATGATTTAAAGGATGATGTTGACTTTCTGTTTAGACACTTCCTCTTATATTTTCTCATGATTAGTCTGTTCACACATTTGTTAATTTTGCTTCTTGTCTATGTCACACAACAGAACACACCTTTCACAAGTTTTTGCCAAGTTTCGTTAAGTTTTGAAACTGGATTTTTTGGAAACCCGTATTCAAAGGCTGATTTAGATCCCTAATTTAGATCCCTCTTTTACCTCAGTGCTGATCTGATTTAATTTTTAATTTAATACTATTCTAAAAAATAATCAGTCTTACCGCTATGCTATCCAGCTGCTATACACATCAGCATGTAGTCAGCAGCATGTAGTGGTAGGCTCCACAGCCTGGAAGTCTCTGCCCGCTCCGTCTTTAGTTGGTAAATGGACTGATTCTTATATAGCACTTTTCTACTCTCCCAGAGTACTCAGTGCGCTTAATACAACATGCCACATTCACACAAGCACTTTCTTCTACTAACTAACATCCATTCATAGTCTGATGGATGCATCGGAGAGCAACTTAGGGTTAACATCTTGTCCAGGGGTATTTGACATGCAGACTTTGGGAGCCAGGGATCAAACTACCAACCTTCCAATCAGTAGATGACCTTCTCTACCGCCTGAGCTACAGCCTTACTTACCTTGGCCTCAGCTAATTCTGCCTCTCCTCTCCCACTGTGCGGCCAATTGTGTTTCTGCAATCAGATCAAGGTCCCACATTAAAGCCATTGTCCATGTGCTGAGTCCAAATCTTGCATTTGCTTAAACATGACAATATGTGCACATGTGATGTGCACAGTCATCAAGTGTACCTATCACACTTCATGACTGTGCACTTTCCATGTGGAAAGCAGAATTTCAATTACATTTCAAAATTAAATATTAAATACTAAATAAATATTAAATAAATAAATATTAATATTAAAACCACAATTCTTGAAAAACACTTAACGCTATGCTTGCAAACAAGGGTTTCTCTATCAAATACTGAGTCATGACTTGCTTGGGGATCAAAACATTATTTCAGTCAATGATATGTAAGGCAATTTATAACTTTTATGCAATGTGTTTTTCTGGATTTTTGGTTAATAGTCGATGTCTCTCCATTAAAATGAAACTATCATAAAAATCTGAAACTTCCTAAATTATCAAATTTACAAATTTAACAGGTGATCAAATAATTATTTCCCCCAGCCTACGTCCTTGGTGGATGTAATTACACTCTTGTTTTTTGGAAGTTTTCGGCTTTAATTTTTGTGTTTTTTTTGCTCGACTGATACAGCTTTGTGTCTTAGACAAACTTAAGGTGAACTTTAGTAGCATGCTGATTGCAGACAGTGAGCACACGCCTGCTGTTTTACAGTGTTTTCACTCACTAACACATGCATGGTGATGCTCAGTGCACAAGACTGGTAATTTGCACCTTTATTATTATTATTTATTGATTAAATCTGTTTTTCAAACAACTTTAGACATAAGGGGGTGTTGTTTTCTAGATGCCTTATTAATGAATATTTTTCACATTTTAACTAAATCTCAGCATTGTTTAGTTATTAGAAAGTGTTTCTTTTCAATATATTTTCAACTAGTTTTTGCTAAGTAGATCAATTCCTTCATGTGCTCATTATAAAGACTTTGTCTTTGTCCTGTTCAATACATCTTTATTGACGTCATCATTTTTTTACATTTCTTTTGATGGTTTCATGAAATCCGATTTTACTGGTTTAAAGGATATTTCTTTAATGCCTGTAGACAAATAGACAAGTTCAAATTCAAATCCATGACTACAGCTAATTCTCTTCCAAGAAGTTCACATAGAGGGTCATCTGACTGCTACTCCTGCCAGTGTCACATCCATCTGGCCTGAGAGGTGTAATAGCCCTACTAATCTTCCAATAATAGCAGTGGGACTGGGGACATGTCAAGAGGGCACCACAGACCCACATTCCCCCAAAATCAATACTCTACACCCCTGAGGGGGAATCCTGCTACCCAAGGGGATGTCAATACAGTCGATTGGGTATTAAAGAACATTTCATCAGCCTGTGTGACAGCAAAAGACAGAGGGATTGTGTGCTAAGGGTCACGGAGGGCGTCCATGGAAACCCATGTATATTAAGCCCCTCAGGAAGCTCGAAAGATGGTGTCCAGTCCCCCCAGACTATCAACAGACTCCATCACAAACTGTGTTGTCTTATGTCACAGCAATATAGATGCTGATTTTATTCTAAACAGTAAACAGCTGAAATAAATTAATAAATTAAAGGAATACTTTGAAAAACATCTGATCTCAATGGGAAAAAGATCATGCTGGACATCTATACCGATATGGACTAGGTAATGTGTTAAAAATGAAAGGGTGCCACATCGTTTGATGGAAATTAAAGTCATCAACCTATACAGGGCTGAATTCAAAGACACTCTGAAAATTAATGAATGGAGTAACAAAGCTAAATTATAAAGAGTAGGTGGATTACAATGAGCAAGGGTTCAAGGTATATCTTGCAGTAGGTGTACACAGACCGATGCTGAATGCAAAGGAAAATAAAAGAACCCTTCAGCAAAATGAGCAAAACACTGAGGGGATAAAGTGACTCTGCTACACCGCTGGGGTATTTCACTGTTTGTTCGTTAATGCTGTTAAGCTCATTAAAAACATTTGCAAGAAACCCAGTTACAATTAGGTTTGGTCCAGATACTTATGGGCCAATGTTTCACACACATACACACATACATGCATGCACACACACACACAGAAATAGATATATAAAGTCAAACTATATTTAACGGAATTCAAGGGATCTCCAGCTGATACTTTTTCCCTCATTATTCCATAAAAAAGATAAAGAGATGAAGGACATAGAATTGGTTGCATGTGGTAGCTCAAGAATAAGAGAATTTGATTAGAGCTTGCCAGAAATTATCTAATGGAGCCTGTGTAGTTCTTGTAAAACTTTGTATAGAGGAAACAGACACAACATAAAACGTACCAGATAGGAAGAGAAAAGTATAGAGAAAGGAAAGGAACAGCTCATGAGCCGAAGCATACAACATCATCTGTCAAACATGGTGGAGGAAAATGGCATGGACATGTGTGGCTGCCAGTGGAACTGTGGTGCTAGTGATTAATGATGATGTGACTGCTTATAGAAATGGTATGCATTCTTAGGTGCACACAGTTTTATCAGGAAACAAATTAGCACAAATTATTATTAGCAAATTCTAACCATGCGCTAATTTGCCAACAACTAAACAAACCAAAACAGAAACTGGCTTTCTTCCATTTGCAACAGGAATGTGCTGCTGTTGCAACTTTTCTTACCACAATTATAATGCAGTGTTTGTTCCACTTAAAAAAAAAAACCCTGCATCAGGATTTCGCTTGTTCTCACCCAGCCAAGGCCACAGGATTGGCAGTGTTCTTGCTGTGCCCGCTGCCTCCGTGCCCTGCTGCCCTCCTGCCTAGCCACCACCATCTGTTCCCTGGCACAGCCCTCAGCTCCCGAGATTGCTGATACCCTCACACCATAAACAAAGGAGGGAGGAAGTGTGTGTATGTAGCTGTGTGTGTGTGTGTGTGTGTGTGTGTGTGTGTGTGTGTGTGTGTGTGTGTGTGTGTGTGTGTGTGTATAGATCAACTTTTTTTATCACACTCTGCTTGCAAATAATTCTTGAAAATACATTGAAAAACTCCAATTTTCAGCTTAACAATTGAGATTTAAATTCAGCTGATCACTCAAGATCATCTTCATGTGGACCCCTGGACTGTGCTGCTGCTATTTTAAGATCACTCCAGTCCTGTAATGTCCTCTTGTAGTTGTACCTCTGCAATGCATGCTGAATCTCCACAAGTGAATATCATTTTTGGGAAATAGACACAGGGAGTCAAGAGGAGGAAAATCAGGCCAGGTGGCAAGTGGAGATTGTATGCATTAAAAAAAATCAGTATTTTCGGCGTACTCTGAGCCAGTACATGATGGCACTGTACACAGCAAAGTTAAGGCAAGTTAAGGCCTGATGCATCTCACTTCGATGAGATCACAGTTGAATCCTCTGATAAAAGTGTCATTCTGAGGACTTAATTTAATTAAAAGTGCATAACCCAGTGAATGTTGAAAAAGTGATGAGAATGCTCCTTCTCCTTGTATGCTTTCTGTTTTTCAGTCTGAGGTCTGTGGAGAAACCTCACAGCACACAGTGCATGTCAGAAGAGTGATCTAAAAATAGCAGTCGCCCAGGAATTTGTTTGAATATACCCAAGAAGATTTTCTTAAACTGATGCTTTGCCATATTTGATTTAGATGATTTTTATGGATAAAGTTCCATAAAATTCTGATCACACTGACTAGATCTATACGTGCGCAGGCCTAGTGCGTGTATGCAGTTCATCCTCAGCCATCAACAGTACACAGCAGGACAGAAGTGTGCATATTAAAACAGTACCACGTATAATGCCATGGCTTGAAGTAATGTGAAATGTGAATGGTGTAAATTGGAATAATGACAAACAACAATGGATTGGGATCATTAGGAAATTGGTTGATATGTTATATGCCGCAGTGATAATGCACTGTATTTGTGTGCATCTTGTCTAATGCCTAGACGTTTGCATCTGGGACAGCAGCATCTCTGTAAAGCGTGACACCGAGGCCACAGAACTCATTTTCCCCTCACCTGCTTAGACTCTTGACCTTTAACCTTCAAGGTCAAAATTTTTTCTCCATAAGGCTCTGTGTCCCAAATGGGGAGAGCGTCTTTTGTAACCACCCCAGTTCTCATCTGTCACCTCTTTTGTTTTAACCTCTTTGGCCATCACTCCTGGGAGGGTGGGGGTGGGGCTTTATTTTATGGCCCTGATGTGTTATGGGTACTGGTGGGAGGACAAGGATAGGTGGGGCTACAAATCTCTGACTAGAACCTAAAGCTGTCAGTGGTGCCCTAGGGGCCCTCAGGCGTCAGCCAGCACGGTCACCTTGAAATGGTGGAAGAATGAGATGATGACGCGCACACGCACGTACACCAGAGCGAGATGGCAAATAGAGAAGATCTCGCCATCTCCACACATGCATACACATCAACAGGCAAACACACATGCCTCTCAAGCCTGTCTGAAACTTGATTAATATTCTAGAAGAAAGGAGGGAGGCCACCATGTGTTTACACAGATTACTGTAGACCCCCCCACACCACCACCCCCACTTTCGTTCTGGGAGGTCTCTTTTCTCTCCCAGTTTGCTCTCGGCTGAGTGGAGCTGTGGCCGTGATAACCAGATAAAGATGACTGTAATGCATTTGTTAACGAAATTGATGCTTCTTCTCCTAGGTGCAGGCTGGAGAGAATGTCCCCCCCACCCCCTCCCTCACCACCACCACTCAACCCATCCTCATCATCAAGATCATCACTATCATCCCCCAGCTGGGCTCAGAATAACCCTGCACCCTGTGAGGTGTCGGTCAAGAGGGCGGAGTTGGGGAAGTTGTGGATGGATTGATGGTGGTGGAGAGTTGTTAAGGTGTCAATAGGATGGCCCAGCGGCCCTTTGCAGTGTGGGGTTACTCCACACCACCCATTTTCCCACTCACCAGCTCTCCCGCTCGGTGGCAGCTGTATGGGTAGTGCATCCTTCACGAGCACTGCAGGGGGTAAAGGTGGGTGATAGCATGCATAAATGAGTGCATATTGAAGTGTGTGTGTGTGTGTGTGTGTGTGTGTGTGTGTGTGTGTGTGTGTGTGTGTGTGTGTGTGTGTGTGTGTGTGTGTGAGAGAGAGAGAGAGAGAGAGAGAGAAGGTTGGAATTGTTGTTACACAAACATTTTTCTGAGGCACAGCTGCTTTTCAGTGGCAGAGTTAACATTCAGATTGACATTGAATTTTTACTTGTGTGTTAAATCTGTGCTGTCGTTTGGTCATAAGTTGTTAAACCCAATAAAATTTAACTTAGGGTTTAGTTAAAGACAGCAAAAGTTAACACACAAATTGCAGATGGTTGTATAGTCATGCCTCATTTATTTAGTGATGAACTAACAACAACAAAGGTCATCTGCACTGTACACACCTCCCCCAAACACCAGCCATCAGCTTGGTAACACTTCTGGGTATTTATTTAGAGTTAACAAAACAAAGCCTAAATTAAAATGAATATGGAGGGAGCCAAAACTCAGCATTCATCGGGACGTGCTAACCAAGTCTAGAACCACAAGTTCATTTTGTTTTAATTTCTATCAAGTAACTTTGCCTCAAAACATTTATGTATTGACTTATAAAGCTTTTGTCTTTGCAGACAAAGAATTTTACAGGTTACTGTATACTAAGGCTTTACGTTAACTAGTCAAGCGCTACGTTTCACAACATCAAGGCATCATTTTCCACCAGAAAACAAGCACCTCATTAGCTTACATTATACGGTCGATATAGTTAGCCAAGGGAAATGGCGATGTATACATATTTGCTAACAAAAAGTTTAGTAGATATTTCTGTCAGCACTCAGTTGAACCTTACATGAATCTTAGCTATGCATTGTTTTTTCTCAATCTGGCTCTTACATACCAGATGATAGGCTATTACAGTAACAAGGATCCTGGTTTTCCCGGAGGTCTCTTTCTGGTCAAAGGTAGTTCTTCCCCACTGTCTTCAAGTCCTGCTCATAAAGGACCATCTGATTGTTCAAATTTTCTCTGAATTAAATTTCTATTCAGCTCTAATTAATCAACAAGCAGAAAGTCCAAACAGACAACTAAACTGATAAACATTTCATTATCATTTTTCTTTACACTATTAAACCTACTTTTAGCCATGTTTCATTGTTCCCAGATCACAACAGTTATTTCAGTAACAGTACTACAATTTTATTGTCTTCTATATGTAACATCTTCCAATGCTGTCTGCCCATTACACAGCCATGTTCAGTCAGGTGATAGTTAACAATTCTGCAATAATATTCAACTCCAAGAAGTTCAATACTGAAGGAGCTCAGGACAATAATGAATAAAACATCTTCAAGTTAAAAAGAAAAAAAACACCTGTTAACAATCAGCTCAGCATGAAGCAGTTACGTTAGTACTGGAAAGAAAAGCAGAATGGTCATATTTAAAGATGTGCGTCTGGAAATAAATGGATAGAATCTCATCTCAGCCGTTCATTGCTAGCTAGAAGGACGTTCTACATGAAGAGTGCTTGTGTGAGGGGAAGACTAGGAAGATAAGTACATCTATTTAAGTACATCTATCTAAACATGAAATCATTCACCACTGTTGTTGCTTTGACTGTATTTATCTTGTTCCTATTTCAGATTTAGTTGAGTAAAATGCTGTTTTGTTACTGGTATGAGAGTAATTCTTCAAAGCTATGTTTGCTCAGTACACACTAAAACGCCAAGCTGGCACGTTCAGATCTGTACCTTAAGAAACATGTCTTAGATCCAGCCTAGGGTTTGTTATGGATTTACTTCAAAGGTATGGAAAATCAGTTTGACTAGGCTTCTTCGGGTCCCGATGGAGAGCAGGCTGGATGGTGCAACTTAGCAGAAACAGGGTCTGGATCTCAACATCTGTTTCATGCTGTGAAGAGTCATGATCTTAGTTTTCTGCAGGGGCCGTGCAGGACGCAGAGCTGGTTTTACAACAAACAAACAGACTAATATCAGCTTTGTATATCGGCTTGACCCTAGTTGGCATTCAGCCTGGCGCTGAGCCCAGTGACTTGTCTGAGCACATCAGCAGAGCAGCCAGAAAGCCAATGCCAGGCCAGCACAGAACCTCCCTGCCTAGGGCAACCGTACAACTAGACAGCAGAGCATCACATCAACCTTGCTGAGCACGAGAACGAGAATAATGCAATAACGCATTTAAATGCATCAATATTTAAACAAATATTCTGTCTAAAAATAACTATAATTGCAGTTGAATTTATGATTTTGTTTACTTGATTATCTGGATATAAAAGTAAATAAATCAATGTTTTTCTTGTTTGTTTGTTTGTTTGTTTGTTTGTGTCTACTGGAATCAAGCCTTTTGTTTATTATGAAAAGAATTCATTGTGCTTGCTGATATTCACAGGTGAGGTAATAAAGCGCACCTATGTACACTGTAAGCTGAACATCATGCACTGTGTAGTTAATCAACAACGGCATTCCAAAAATGTCATCGGCATTCCTGCTGTTATGTCTAACTAAAAATAGTGATTGTTAAGAAACAAGACAGTTATAATCTACAGAAACACAGCAGGTTATTAATGTGATAGACTTATTGATTTGTGTAAATATATCCATTATTAATATCAATAAAAAATGAAAATGCATAGTGTTGTAACCTATTAAGTAATCATAATTAATGAGCTTTTTTTAAATCAACAAATATTTTGCCAAACATATTATTTTTAAATTTACCCCATAATGAAAATATGCTAATTGGGTTTTTTTTAAGTTATTTATTTATTTATTTAGATTTATGGTTGAAAATTGCACAAAAACGGAAAAAACTAGGTAATGTGGTTATTTCTAATGAAGTCTTGAAGCATTTTTAATTCCAAAGTCGCATACTCAATGGTATCCTGTATGTTCAGGCTAACTGTGTGTGTGTTTCAGGCACACACACAGAAACCCTCTTCACCACAGAGACATTTCGGTTCTTCCATATTTCCAGCAATGTTTGACAAACTGCCAGTAAGACTGACATGCTTGTGGTGCAGAGCAGCACAATAGTGATGTGTCATCTAATTTCACATCACACTGTGCTACTACAGAAAAGGAAGAAGAGAGCGCAAGCATCGGACGGCACAGAAGGTACGGGAAAGAATAAGAACGGGGGAAGGAGAGGAAAGGGGGGGAGCAGGGAGGGGGCAGAGGGAAAGAAATCTCTGCCTCAGCAAAAGTTTTCATTAAAATTTTGAGACAAATGATCTCTGTGTCCTTCTCCTGAAGCTGCCTGGGGCGTCATGCTATTTCTATGCAAATAACAACCTCACGCCTTTGCTCCTATTATTTCTGCTGGAGCTGCTGCAACATGACCCAAGAGAGAAGGGAAGGGAGGAGGGAGATGGGAGAGGAGAGGGGAGAGTGAGGTAGGGTGAGTGAAGAAGGGTGATATGAAGTGAGAAAGAGAAATAAGAAGGAAAATGCAGTAAAGGAGGAAGAGGGAGAGAAGGAACGACAGAGAGGAAGAGGAGGGTGGGGGATACAGTCAGACACCAGTGTGTGTGTGTGTGTGTGTGTGTGTGTGTGTGTGTGTGTGTGTGTGTGTGTGTGTGTGTGTGTGTGCATGCGCGCGCACTGGACTCAGTGAGGTGTGAAAATATATAACACTAGGAAAGAGAGAGAGGAAGAGATGGAGGGCTAAGAACAACACAAAGACACAGCCGTAATTTGTTTGGAGGCTGCCTTTCTTGTAATATATGACACCCTCAGCACGGGTGCTTCCTCACCGCGTACTATTGTTTAACTGTATAGCACTTACAACACTATCAGGACCAGTCCATCTCATGCACACACACACACACACACACACACACACACACACACCACAGGATTTACGTACTGGGCCACTCCACGACTGCAGTCTGCTGCAAATGTAACACAACATGTAAAACTGAAACAGCACATTTATTCATACATATATATAGATACATATATAGAGAGAGGGAGAGATATAGATATATATATAGATATAGAGAGATATATCTATAGATATATAGAGATATATATATAGATATAGAGAGATATATCTATAGATATATAGAGATATATCTATAGATATAGAGAGATATATCTATAGATATATAGAGATATATATATAGATATAGAGAGATATATCTATAGATATATAGAGATATATAGAGATATAGTAGTTCATGATGTGGAACATCACATACATTAAATGGAGCTGTGAATGCACGTCTACTTACAGCATGTAAATGATGCTAAATGAAATGTTAGGTATTGGGAAAATACTGTTACATCAAAGTTATGACAATATGTGCACACATAAGACTTCTTTATTTTTTCATTTTTATTTTTTTTTTTATTCATTCATTCACCATGACCAGTTTGGACGGGAGTAAAGCTAGGTAGCATGACTGAAATGGACGGAGCATTTCTGTTAATTTGGATTGATGGAGCTGCTATTTTTTAAGGTTACATCAGTATTAACCGAATAATTTTTTCCATGAAATCTGCAGTTTTCAGTTTTCAGATCTAACTCTGGTACGCTGATGTGGACAATGAGACTATTTCAAAATCCACCCAAGTTATCGTTCACTTTGGCATGAGGGCTTCAGATTTTAGTATTTATTAGATGAATCTGGGTATTTAAATTCAGATTTAAAAATAACTGTTAAAACAAAAGAATGTCTTACTTTGAGCGATTTTTCTTTTATATATTCTTACTTTTCATCAGTAGTCAAGAAAGCAATTGTTAGACTAAAGAACAATGAAAGAAACTTTTGGTTTCAGCTTTACATTTAGTTACAGTGAGGCCGGATGTTGGTTGTGGTACAAATGTCTACTAAATTGTCTATGTATGAAATATCATGTTACATATTATTGTGTATGATTATTGAAATGACTTTTTTTAAAGGGTTATAAACCAGTTTAAAAACTCAAAGATTTTATGTATGTGTAAATTTAATACTCACTTTCCTCCTCTAGCAGTTCTTATAAAGACCTTTTGTTTTTCTCTTTTTCGAGTAACAAAGTTTGTCTGGTCATTTCTGGACTGGTAGTGTGCACTGGCTTGTACCTATTATTGAAAAGAAACATCTTGCTTCTGAAATTCAATTTTAAATAAATCTGAGAAAGAAAATATTCATGAATCCAAACAAATGAGCTAAGATAATTGGAGATAACATTTTGTAGAGATGTGGTGAGTAAAGTGCCAACATCCCTTTCCAGAACACCTATATTTAAATCACTGTGGCTGAGAAGGCATTTATTACAATGTGTGAGTGGTAATGGAAATCATTGTTAATTTAAATAGTCATCCAACTGTATGTTCACGTTTATTCTTAAACTGAATGATTTTCTATGTATAGGTTATTTAGAAAAGACAGTAATGCTCCAGTAACGCTACCGTGATACTTTTGAGTAATTTCTACTCTCGGTTTGATTTCCATTTCCTGAATGAAAATGATATATGTATTTTATATGTCTACACTGTGCCTTGAGTATACAAATAGCTACATATGTGAATGGAAGTATGAAATCTTGATTGAAAATTTCATTCATATTCAAATAATCTCAGTTTGACCATATTTCCATTGGAAAATAATGTCAAATAATGAATACATTAGTATTGCACCATCATGTGTGTAGCACACAGAATCTGTCTTTTCTCCAGAGAGTTTTCTTTTAGTATAATAAACATACAAAATTGCCAACATATTTATGGCAGAATATATGTGTATGTATGTATGTATGTATGTATGTATGTATGTATGTATGTATGTATGTATAGATAGATAGATAGATAGATAGATAGATAGATAGATAGATAGATAGATAGATAGATAGATAGATAGATAGATAGATAGATAGATAGATAGATAGATAGATAGATAGATGCACATTTAGTAGTGACTTGCCTAAAAACTTTACCTACTTTCTATTTTATTTCTTATACTCTATGCTCGGGTGACTCTATATTATTAAAATGAAATAAAATATCACATTTTGTGAACTCTTGAAAATGTGATAATTTTGTTATCATGACATATTCAGAAAGACATATCAGAATTTTCTTTTATACAGTGGTTCTCTCTATTATTGGAATGTAATAATTTGATTTTAAAATAAGGGATATAATCGGCCATTTCTAATAGAAAATGGCTGCAAAAATAAATACCTCCCAAGAAAAACAAAACATAATCTGAAAATCTGAAAACACATTGTTAACAAATGCTATTAAAATTGTGTTTATCTGCATGTGTGTCTACTTTCCACACACAGCTGGTTAGTCCCTGAGCAACAGTCTAAAATCCAGTGAAAACAAAGTGATTTTACTGTTATATTATCAGACATCAGACTAATGAGCCACTGAGCACTTTGTGTTTACAAGTACAGTTGTCTATTTGCGTGCATTCCTGGCATATTCTATGTTTTTCTAAAAATTCAACAAACTGTGAACATACATACGCTCAGGCTACACCTCCTGAAATTTTACGGTCCTGCATCCATTCACATTTAACAAACCCGCTTAACATAAATTAGTGTATTTTAAGGTGAAGACATTAAAAAAAACCAAGAGATGTTCTATCCACCTGCACAGATGGCACCCTGCTGGCTGATTCACCTGCTGCCCTGCATGGGGTAACTAGCTACCAGCACTGGTAGCCCAAACAGCTAGTGAACTGTGAAACAACGGCAGTCAAAACATCATGCCGATTAGACGCTAATTATGTCTGCTGCCATACGGCGCCAACTGACCTGTGTACACCAAAAACAAAGAAATGTATTTGTGTCTGTGCATGCTGGTGAAAAATAGACAACTGGGTTACCTCAGCACTTCATTGCTATTTAATAGCAACAACAAATCTATTATACTCACACTGCTTTTGCCAGACTCTACAAACATGTAGCACATAAGCAAAATTTGTGTTTTTAAACCGAGGAGAAATTTAAGTGAACAAAGTCAGTTCAGTATTTCTTAATTAGGGCCACAAAAGGCTAAAACAAACTTATGTACCAAAACGTCCAGCCTGACAACCCAAGCAAATAGCAAGCACGTTAATTATATCGACAAGGCAATCCCAAATGAAGAAGAAGGAGCACAAGGGTCTGAAAGAACAACTTCACAGTTGTGCAAATGGACAGTTGCTCCAATAGATATGAAGTAAAACATTCAAGGTCTCTCATGAGCTGAATACAGGACTAGATATAGTTAAGATCAAAAGCTCAAAATGTTAAAAAGTGAATAATATTGATCATCTCGTTCAGACGTTTTATTCTGCTGTGAACCCTCGGGTCCTGAAATTTAAATAGATGCTGCTTTAACACCCACCCTCAGAAAACCTGAAGTCATAAAGGTGTTATTGAAAGTAATTTCAGACATTAATTAGTAACTGTTAGAGGTCATTAAATGAAACATGAGTCAGTGTTGTCTAAGGAGCTTGGAAAGAAAAGCGTCTGACCTTCTTTAAGTTGCTTTAAGACGTTTCACCTCTCATCCGAGAAGCTTCTTCAGTTCTAGGGTCAAATGGTGGAGAGTCCCATATGGGAGTCCCTGTGGGAGTGTCCAGGGCTTGAAGCAACTTAAAGAAGTCCAGACGCTTTTCTTTCCAAGCTCCTTAGACTACGATGACCTGGATGACTGCGAACCTTCACAGACATGATTCAGTGTTACTGAAGGAAATAACATTTTCAAATCTGAACAGTAGGTTTCAGCTTTTTTAAAGCAGGGACTAAGCCTGAGCTTAACCTTCTTTGCATATCTGTTGACTGTTTGGTTTTATTTATTTTATTTTATTTTGAAATACAATCATTAAGTCATTTTTTTCTCATTTAGTGTTTTTCCACAAGCTCTGCTAACTAGCTGATACTAATTAAGGTTTTGCTCCACAGACATTTCATTCTTTATTATGAATATTCTGCGAGTAAAAGAGCAAAGCCACCATTTACGATGTGTCCATTGGTGTCCTGTTTATTTTTCCACTATTATGGCATTTTAGTTTATGTAACTTTGAGGCTGGCTTTAGCTGCTGCTGGACATCTGAAAGAATCCTAATGAAATGCCTGAACCCCCTCAACTGGCTCGCTTGGGCACAAAGCTTCTGCTCTGGACACCTTTTGACAGCCCAGGCACTTGATGAAGGAAATTCATAGTTTTCTCTTGAATCATAGTCTCATTCTTTCAGACATTACCTAAAGAGCACGACTAGAGGCGTGGTTTGGAACATAGAATTACTGATATACCAAAATGCTTTGTTTTAAGTTCAGCTTCATCTTTATTGTATAACAGAAGAAGTATAACACCTGAACTGTCACAGAAAACACACTCCATGTGTTCATCAGTGTCACTCTCCATTTTACCATTACTAATAAAAAAGGTCCAAGGTACTGTACACCGCAAATAAATAATAAAGTCCTTTAGTTTGTGATGAGTGACCCATCATTTGGTGATCTGTAAAATTATTTTTAGTCCTTCGTTTTCTGTCTACAGGGAATATGTTATCATTGTGGATTACCTTTACAAATTCAGCAAGCAATAATTGGTGTTGTTATGTAAAACTCTGCTAAAGCTAACTCCAGGTATGAGTGTGACGTTGGACACACAGCTGAAACACAGCTGTTAACAGAAAGTAATGGAGAAATAACACAGATGTTTTTTTTACTACTGACAAACGAGGAAGTCCAGTCGTAACTGCAACAGTCTTAATCAGGTGGGACATACTCGGTGACAACACACGAAAACTGAAAACCTGCTGTCAAAAACCCAAATATCAACTCTTACTTCACACACATACACACACAGGCATGTCCTTCCAAATGCTTACATCAACCCTGACTAACATGCAGCAACTGTCCTCCACAAAGTAACACACACACACAAAACTGTGTGCCTAGGCACAAAGTAAAAGGAGGATGGTCAAAGCAAAAAAAAAAAAGATACATACACACACATACACACACACTTCCTTTCTCCTTGCTCCCGCTCAATCCATCTGTTTC
This sequence comes from Pelmatolapia mariae, assembly GCF_036321145.2. Classification (NCBI taxonomy): domain Eukaryota; kingdom Metazoa; phylum Chordata; class Actinopteri; order Cichliformes; family Cichlidae; genus Pelmatolapia; species Pelmatolapia mariae. Next base: position 3,081,505 of record NC_086239.1, on the reverse strand, counting down.
ACGTTTGCATTTCATGCCTGCCGGCATTTTTTTGAAGTGGCAATACTTTGATGCAGACTGAGGGATACATTATCATTATTTCAATTTTCACACCGAGGTGGTGTGTGTGTGTGTGTGTGTGTGTGTGTGTGTGTGTGTGTGTGTGTGTGTGTGTGTGTGTGTGTGTGTGTGTGTGTGTGTGTGTGTGTGTGTGAGAAACACAGATAGGAAGACAGAGAGGTGCACCAATATGCTCAGTGGTGTTGCTGTCTCCATACTCCTGTGCATGTATGAAAATATGGCTTTGTAGGAAAAGAAGCAGAAAACAAAGGGAGCTGAGGGAGGAGGTGTTAGAGAGAAATAGAAGGGAGGACTAGAATGCAGATGGAAAGGCACCACAGAGAAGGAAAGGAGAAGAGGAGGAGGACAGCGATAGGAGAGGAGGAGGCACGAGAGAGATAAAACCAGCAGCGAGTGCATTGCATTCTGACATGGCCATCTAAAGCATAAGCCTCTCCTGCAGCTATGTGCTTTGTGCTGGGACCCTCCACCTGTATCTCTCCTTCTATGTCACACTCTCTATACCAACACCCTTCTTTTTTCCATTCTCCCGGTTTAATCTCTTCTCATTTCTTTTGTCTCTCTTTCTGTCTCTCCTGGACTTTGCAATATTTCAAGACAGAGCAGTTGCCAGCACAACATCTTAAATTTGACTCAGTGGCGGGCTCCACATTTCAGGCGGAGAAACAGAGATATTTAAGCAGTTTCCTGTTCAAGCCTGGAAGAATCATGAGGCTACTTAGCAGCAGGGTTCAGAATTTAAGAAGTTCGTCTTATTGATGACAAGCTGCGATGCGTTTTGTTTTTTCTTTTCTTGTCTTGTCCATTCTGTTCTTTGTTTTTCTTTCAGTTGAGCCTTGAGGTAAAAATAATACGTTTTTAGTCTGTCTGTGAGACTAATTTACATTTTTAATGTAAATTGATATTTTGATACGATTATGGCCGAGCCATCCAACCTTGGTGTTTACAGTGACTGTGCTATGGTAAGATTGTTGCTAGTTTAACGTGAACAAAATCTTTCTTTAGTTTTGGGATAGTTTTTTTATTGTTAGGAACACTTTCTGACTCTCAGGTAGTGCTGTGATGGACTGGCAACTTGTACTTGTGAAGAAGATTTCAGCTTCCAAATGGTTACAGAAGGAGGTGAGTTTGTATTCTCGTGTCCCGAGGGAGGATTTCTGGGAAGCCCTTCAGTCACAAAGGTCATGGATGTTACCCTTGCATGTTCTGTCATCACACGTTGTTCCACTGACTTTTGTGAGGTGAAGTACAGAAAAAACATTAGTAGTGAGCATAATCAAGGAAGTAATAGTGCAGATTATAAGTTCAGCGCTCAACTACAGCGCTTTTAAGTACAGTAATTAATTTCTGACTTCTCAGAGATGTCAGCTCAAATTCAGGTATAAAAACACAAATTTACTTTGTTATTTGCTTAATAAAAAATTCTGAATTTTGAAAATTTTGACAGATTTGTGAAATATTTGTGTTTTCTTGTTTTTAAGGCAGGTAGTCTACTAAATTTGTATATATTATTTGCATTGTATAGCTTGCCACAGTGTATTACATCTAGAACAATTCTGATATGCTAACTCTGGGGAACAATGACAATGACGTCCCACACGTCATTGTCATTTCTGATTTAGACAAATCTTATTTTGAATTGAATTTCAGTAGAATTCAAATTTCTGCTTATCCTGGTTCTAAATATAGATTAAAAAGATGCCACTTTGTAGATTTGTCGTCATTAGGACTTCACCTTACATCATTTCAATATTCATACTGAATCTTTGTGTATATAGAACATATTAAAATAACTTAGAGATGCTTTCACACAAAATTAACCCTTTTTTGCTATGATGTTTTGTCCCCCACTTAACTGCCTTTTTAGGGTCTGGCACCCTATGAAGCCCTCACTGTTGTTCACGTATCTTACATAAACAAACTGACCAGGAAACAAACGTGGAAAATGGGAAAAAATGCAATTTTCCATATGTTTGTTTCCACATACAACAATGGAAAAATGTCCCATTTTTCCATTGTTGTATGTGGAGTATACCTTGTGTCATGTTTGGGATCCGAAACTCTTTTAGTAGCATTTTTCTCAACACAAGGTTTAACACTCACTCAAACAACTATGTTAACTGTCCTGTCCATCTGCTGGGTGTCTGGGCTCAATGCCCCCCTAAGATTGTTCCTAAGCCTTGCTTGACATGGCATGAAAGGGTTTTTCCCAATATTTCCATAGATAATTTGGTTCATTTTTACTATTTATTTAAATATTCTGTATAAAGGTTGTTTGTAAAACCTCATTTTCAGTGTAAAAATCCACCCTAGCACAAATTCCTTCACTTCACATGAATGTGTTCATTCTCTCCATCTCTCCATGAAATTACAAGTAACTGGATTTATTTTCTTTCACAGCCTGTCCATAAAAGATATCTGTCCACTAGAATGGTATGTACTGAAAGTGGCTTCATGAGTGCAACAGAAAAAGTATTTTCAAAGATTTCACATGAAGAAGAACATAAATCCTCCAAACCTATCGATATCAATTTCAACCCAGCTCTTTTCACAATAATGCAGGGTTTTGTTGTCACCTATTTGGATTATTTGGATCTATTTTGTGGTCCTTCACAAACAGCTGTCACAAGCTGGTAGATGGTTGGAGCCACAAATACCTCCCCTACTAACTTCATGTGCACGTGCAGTTACAAAAATGCTATAATAGTCTCTTCTTTAAAATCCCCATGTGTAGTTTAAGTGTACCTGGAGACCTAAGAACAAAAAATGGGGAGGGGGTTGGAGATTATTATAGACTACCAAGAAATTTTGCAACATGCCTTTCCTAATGTTTTTCCTGCAAGATAAAACTACCATGAAATGTTCAAAAATCAGGTCAGCTGTTGTGTGCGTCCTTCATATCATCATGTGCTTAAGTTATAGTTCCTGAAAGACCATGGTTTTAGTTCATTGCAAGGGTCATTTAAACAGTTGTTTTTATCTGTTTAATACTACCTTCAGTCTTACACTGGGCCTTATGATCTGTGATCGAAAATGCTTATTTTTATGTGCACATCGTTTTACTTTTTTTCTCTGTGGAAAATAGAGCTATGCTACTTCACAAATATGTCTGTGCTTAATGTGTGCTTCAAATTATTGCTGATGAAGCTTGCCTTCTCCTATTAAACTCTGACCAGAGAAAAGAAAAAGACAGAGGGAAGGCAAAGAATCATATTTAATGAATGCACACTTTTAAGTAATTTCAGTACATTTTTTTTTAGAATAGAACCACAACACCGTTCAAAACTTGAGCTGTGTAGCTTGAGCTGCATTAAGAGAAACAAAAACATTCATCTAGTTTTAGGAATTATTACTCAGTAAAATTCAGTGTGAATATTTTGCAATGAAATTGAATGAAAACATGTTACCACTGTCATGATTTGAAAGGAAATGAAACCTGTGCAGAACATGTATTTGCTGTTTCAAAGCACACGTTTATTAACTTGCTCTTTAGAAAGAATTGTACAAACAGACATCTGAAATAACAGAGTTGCATTACTGGCATAAACATGTAAATCATACCACTGCAAGGTTTCTCGCACTAGTTAACGACTACCAAACTGAGCATATCCTTTGAATTCCCTCTCGTCAAGACTTTAAGAAATGCTGCAGCTTTAAGTGGATAGAATAGATGGTAAATTTTTGCATCAGTGGATGGCACTGGCTAATCATATCAAGTAATTATCTTGCAAATAAAAAAAACTACTTTGATCCATTGAAATATTTGCATTTATATAATGCTTTTCTAGTCTTTTTAGTTTAACCATACATCCATACAGAACTTTATTCAGTATACTTAAAGTACTTTAGCTACCTGACACCCATGGCCAACGTGGCAGTGCTACCTGCTGCACGCTATGCCACCCTATTCCATGAGTGGGGCTTTCCATGCCTCTCAGTTAAACATAGACACACCCTGAGCCACTCAGTATGGTGTACATGCAACAGAAAGAGATGCAATAAATAAGGAAATTAGAGGGCAAATTTCTTGAGAATTAAAGTTAATCAATTCATTATCCAAATTAGCTAAACAAACAATCCCACCAATTAAAAATAGCCATGTGCTACAGCCTCAAGAAAGCAGAATTAATCAGTCATTCCTTTCATATGTGTTTACTGGGTCTTGTTGAACTTTGACCAACACCATGTGAAGTTTCTTTGGCTGTTTAAAGTTACATTGCTAAGCCAAGATTAGCAGGAAAAAAAAAACTATTAGATTTTCTTTCGTTCAGATTTTTTCATCTAAAAAACCTAACACTGATAGAATCTCAGCTTGTCATGGTAAAGCAATTGAATCGCCAACTTAAACAGTCTACCATACATTGTCTTTCTAGACAGGGATGTTGATCAATTATAAAGAGTCAGGAAAACCTTACACTCCAGTTCTGTCTTACAAGGGTAGATGGTAATGACAGCCATAAAACACCACCATGCTCAATCTTACCTTACGCCCCTCTTGGTTAGAATCATCCACACAGAATTCATTAAAGTAACTCAACAAAGTGAGAGAGAGATGAGGCGGGACTAGATGTCACAAACTGTCTCGGGTAGTTTGTCCAAGAGCCAGCCTGATACTGACAACAGCCAAACCTCTAGCCTCTTTTAACCCCAAATCAACATCCATCTCAGGTCTCCATCTACAACTTCTAGCACTAAAATACTCTTTAAGTGCAGTAGCCGGCAATTTCCAAGGAAATGAGGGGGTCCTTTGCTTCAGTGGACAGATTGGAACAAAAGGTGGTGAAGATTGGCCCCGCACACCAACAACCTGCTTAATAATGTGTTGTCACAGTTCAAAGTCTTCCCATCAGGACTGAAAGGTTACAGCTAGAACAATAACTGTTTAGTTACAACTGCTTTTTAATTTGCAGTAACTAAATACAATAACATGTTTACTGTATATTTTAAATTCTTCTTTTCCTCTGGAGGAAAAAATCAGAAGTTGCTCTCAGTGCTGCCATTCCTTTCTTATCATTATATCCAGTTATGAGAAAGTTTGCATTTATTGAGACCTGCCACTCATTTCATTTCAATGCATAAAATATTAATGGAAAGAATCCAAGCAACCTGTTAGCATTGTGTGACATGTATAAAGAAAGACAGTATTTGGTTAACTCATGAAATCTGTCTTTGAAGCAGACTTTTACAACCGTGCAGGAAATACACAGCTCCAAATCATTTTAACTTCTGTTCCATTTACCTATTTCAGTCCTTTGAATTAGAAAAAACACACATTCCAAATCCTAACATGACCAGTGTGGAACAAGGAAAATGTAACAATTATCTGCTTTAAAGAACAGCGGCTACATTTACAGAAAAACAAGCGTAAAAAACAACAATATGTAACATATAACAATACATTTTTTGCATCTGTAAAATATATAAAAACACATTTAATTACATACTGATAATGTGTGTGGAATTTGCAGTACTGAAACATCCTCCAGAATGGAAGGTGAATGAAGGTATATGAAAGCAATGCATAAATACCTCACTGGCCATCGGTGAAGCATCACCTCCTAATCCCTGTATCTATTAAAACACTACTGGATTAATAATGACTTGATTAATTTTCAACCCATTTATGAAATAAAAGTGAAATTAAAAAAACAAATACAAATATCAGAATTCATATTGATTCATCCTCTTTTCTCAAAGACACATTTCTAGAATATTGCATTGTATGTAAACAAGCGAGCTCATTTATATATTTATTCTATAAATACTGCTTAGAAAAAAGTAAAGAACAATATTTAACTTTGATTTTTGGAGTAATGTATGTAATCCAGTCTCCAAAGTAATGCTGGTGAATAGGACAGACAACAGTTTTAATAATCTGAATATAATAACAATAGTAGGTAGATACAGTACAAATGCAGAAATCAAGTAAATATTAAAGTTACTATATCCTCCAGGTGTCCTCATATAAATAAGTAGTAATTAAGTAAGGGAAGAATGTTGGATGAAGTCACCTACTGTGGAGCATTAAACTCTCTATTTCTTCTTTGTATTATCGTTATCTACCAAGATACACAAATAGCATGATTGGAAGAACTATTACTAAGCCTATAAGGATTTCTGTGCTTGTGTGTGTGTGTGTGTGTGTGTGTGTGTGTGTGTGTGTGTGTGTGTGTACGGGTTCATACTATCCTGGTGGGGACCAAAATCTGACTTTTACTATCCTGGTGGGGACTTTCTGCACCGTGGGGACCAAAATCCAGGTCCCCTTGGGGTTGAAAGCAATTTTCACACTCAAAATGCGGTTTTACTGTCAGGGTTACAATTAGGTTATGGTTAGGTTTAGGGTAAGGGTTAGGGTTAGGCATTCATTTTTAATGGTTAGGGTTAGGGTAAGGGGCTAGGGAAAGCATTATGTCAATGGGATGTCCCCACGAGGATAGCAAACCAGACATGTGTGTGTGTGTGTGTGTGTGTGTGTGTGTGAGAGAGAGAGAGAGAGAGAGAGAGACAGCGCACAGACAGAAAGCTCAAATCTCGTATTATTTCGTACTGGAGGCTTGATCATGAGCCTTAATAACGAACAATGCATTTTTTCAAAAACAAAAAATACTATATAGAGCATGCGTTTACTGGAAGCATTAATGTCTATTTAGCTTGATTTGTGCATTTATATATTCCTTTGTACCTATAAAAAGAGATGATGTCACTGAGATGTCTAAATAGGGAAATCTGGAAAACTGGGAGTCTTTGAAAGAAATAATGACGTGTTTCTTTTAATGTTTCTGACGTGTTTCTGATGTATTATAGAAGTCTTCTCTAAGATGTTATCAATCAATGAGACATGTAAAAGTAAAAGATTAGATAAGTTACACATTTGAATTCCAGTTGCTTCAGATAACAAGCATGGTACTCCAGACTGAAACAATTTCACATATGGGCAATCCCACTTTATTATAGGGAGCAAAGCAGGATCTGACAGGCCTATAACAGTAAACTCACCTAGAAAACTTCAATTAATTCTTGGGTAAGATTTGGTTCATAATATTTGGATAATTTTATTTCTTCCAGTACGCTTGATTCCATGCCAAACACTCATAAGTCTGCTTCCATGTTCACATAAATATTTAATTCCTCCCAAAAACGTATTTTTACAGTAAATTGCACACTCATATAGCATTTATAAAGATTTTGCTCTGTACAGGTGGCTTCTCTGTCTCAAAGACACACACTTGGTCATTCCTGCCACGGTGCAGACAGGGTGCAGCTGCTTGGGAAGACGGCTTCTAAAGAAAAAGAGAGACACCCATAGGTGATGTCAAGGTACTGCACAGGTCACTCCATCAGTGGAAATGTGCATGCAATGACCAAGTCAGAAAAATGTAAAAAAAAAAAAAAAAAGAGCATAAATTACCTGAAAAACACTCCCCTTTTGTTTAATACACAAAGCCATCACGTAACCCAAAAGTTTATTAACTGTATTAAGTTCTTGAACACACTACAGGGTTGTGAACGTATTGCACAATTACAGAATTGTGGACTGGCTTGATGTGTTTTCATATATTTATTGCATGCTATGGCAGCATGTTGAAGCATATAGTTATGGTATTGCAGTTATGCAAAAGTATAAGCAAGAGGAAGTCAGCTTAACAGTGGTCTGCACTTCTAGTGGACACTAACTCAAAGAGATTCATACACACCCTCTCAGGCACACTCGCAGCCTTGACAGAGTGACAGGTTGACATCAAGTGAGGAGGATAGTGCTTTTGTGTTTGTCTGGTGCTCTGCATCAAACCATGTCAAACATGCCCTTACAGTAGTGACAAAGAACCTGTCTGTCCATATGTTTCAGCATGATAGCGTACAATGTAGTGCAGTAGGCCGCCTTCTCTCTTTGACACACATATAAAACACCTATGAAGCAAAGTCTTTGTCCAGCATTGCAAGCCAAAATGCTATTATAACACAAGCCTGACTTGCCTGATTCACCACTACATTATAAGTGTTAATTAATCCCAACCAAACACAATGCATTCACAAATAGGTTCTGTATGTGCAGTCTGCCAAGTACAAGCAGGTGCTGGATGAAATTCGACTTTTTGGTCTTCATTTCCACGGCCAGTAGGGGAGAATTATAGAGCAACACTACTGCTTTTGTGTTGATAATGTTCAGCCTGCTTTGTTAAAAGTAGAGGTCATAGTCTGTCTTTAAAGCTATAGTCTAAGCGCTTTAACACCTATCTACAGTGTTGATATATACAGATAGATAGAATTATAAAAACGCAAAATCAAAGTTGCATATATATATATATATATATATATATATATATATATATACATATATGTATAAATATATATGTGTATATATATGTATATATGTGTGTGTGTGTGTGTGTGTGTGTGTGTATATATATACATTTGCTCATTACCTGTTTTCACTTCTTGTTATACAGTCATAGAGATTATATGCAAGATGAGTTATGAATCAGCATGTCATTAGTTTGAAATTCAAATCTATTTTCGCACCATGTTGTGCTCATTTAAGACCACTATTGTAGAGCAACTTTAATATTCCATAATAAAATGCAAACAAGCATGGTTATGTTTGTCGCTAGTTTCAATTGATATGCATATAGAAAAATTGTATGATCAATTTTATAATTATTAAGTTTATTAAGTCAAGGCTTCTTTTTTTTTCCTTGTTAGATTCGAACAGCATGGATACTAATTGCTGATTGATATAATGGTCTTACATGGATGCCTTCAAAGTGTTGCTTGTGCTACTTGTTAGCGCTTGTTGCACAGTGACAAGGCAATGAGAGGTTTGTTTTAATATGTCTAACTATTATTTTAATGAAGACTTTGTTATTATTGTCATATTGTAAAACTGTATAATCCAGGGTAGGGTTAGATGTACATGTAACCAATGCTTCTGTGAAAACTACATCCCATCTCTTCACTTTTCAGCTTTCCGTCTCTCGGATTTGTTCGCTGTCTTTGCGCCATTCTTATAGAAAATGTTAACATCTTCAGACGAGCTCGTCAGTAGCTGTTTGTATTAATCTGACATGATGATTTTAATATTGCTGACATGAAAAACAGTTTCTTTTATGACTTTTTTTTTCATGTTTACAGCAATACTTTTGCTTAGTTACTCTGACAAAATGACAATATGTAATTCCAAAAGCTTTGTAATAAATAGGACTGAGACCTTACCAAATTCACAAAGTAATATGGTTGCAAGCATTAGCCGAGCTACAAGCTGACTGTTGCAAAGGAGTAACAAAAAAGAAAACAGATTTTTCAAAAATTCTGCTTCTTTTTATTTTAAAAGTATTCACAATAACAACATGCAGTTACTGTAAAAAAAAAAAAAAAAAAAAAAAAAGTCAACCCAGCAGTTTTCATAGTCACTATAGGCCTTTTTCATTTTGCATTTAGTTCTTATCAGAGGCCCTTTTCTTTCACGCACTCTTTGCCTCCCACTGTCTTGGCACATTTATGGTGATGAGGAAGGCATAGATGAGGACAGCTATTTTTCAGTAACACTATAGGTGGTGAAACAAAGGTGCTGACTTTGCAAGATAACTATAACAAACCAAGCCAGAACAAACTAAAAGAGGAAACTTTTCTCCTAAGATCACCACCTCATAACCACTCATTAACCTACACTAGTTAATGAGTGGTTTAGTAGTCAGGCAAACAGCTGGTGTGATGGTGGAACTCAGCTGCAAGACACCTCACTCACAATATTTTGCATTAACTTCTTGACCACCAGTATGACCTCTTTTGAATGTCAAAATATTTTGAACCTGAATTTCAAGGTTAGCTGAGGCGGGACCTCAGCGAGTGATTCTAAGATGGTCAAAAGTCTGCAGTAAAGCTTTGTGTCACTCTGTTTTGCATCGAGAGTCCTGCCAGTCGGAGGAAAGAAAGAAAGTGTTGTCAACAGCTTGAAGGATGTGGGGGTTTATTGAGCTGGAAAATGGCTGCTGGTTAGTGTCCTGGGCTAAGTAAATGATATAAAAGCCAATCCCAGTGTCTTAATGGCCTTCATTCTTCTCGGAGGGGGTGTAGGTAATTATAAAGTTCATTACAGTAATGAGATAGGCAGCGTTTGAGAGAGAGCCATCAGTAACTGGGCTGAGACATAGTGATACAACTGTTGATCAAGTCACTGTAACAGGACGTGAATGAGGTTAGGACAAGTTCTGATGATGTCATTTGTTCCTAATGTTTCTTCTTTCATTCTGACATGATGGATAGACCTTTAAGTGACTTTCTATTAATGTGTTTTACTTTTCTATGTAGGATTCTCACTCTAATCCTGGATTGTGGTGTGTCTCATGTCAAGCTGTAAATGCTACACATTCCTACTAAACGCACAGTTGTATAGCTATAAGCATGATATAGAGTGACATTGCTTTATTTTTAAATTGCAGAGACAAAACATATACACGTAGTGCATATTACAATCTAATAGTCCAATAATGAAGAGTGCTTAATTCTTAACATATTAGACTTGAAAGAAGCATTTTTTCAGTCATATCCAGTGTGACTGCTTCCTTTTTTCTTTGTATGCTATATCCTCGCATCATACATTTGACATTAGCACTTGTCAGTGATAACATAGAAGTTGATAGTTGCTGCTTGCATAAGACCACAGTCTAGTTTGTTGTCAAACAGGAACTTTTAAATGGATCTAAAACATTCAGAAACATCAGAAATGGGTAAGAAGCTGACCTTAAAGGGCCAGTCCGCTACATTTTTTCAGGCGTATTTTTTGCTCTTTATTGGCAGAGAAAAGGATGTTATTAGTCAGACCTCATTTAGAAAAAAATAAAACGGCAGCACTTAAAGCAAAAACGTAGTAATGTAGATGATGATTCATGTTGTGCCGGTATTTTTCCATATAAATGATTAAATGAAAAACTCAATTACAAACTGTATTCATTCTCATCTTATGGAAGAGAGTTGAATGTATGAGATGTTGAAGAATTAAGGCACACCTGCACATAGATATGTAAGCCAAACTAAGACTCAAAACCAGGGTACAGATTTAATCATTGCGTGTTACTTGGGCATCATTTGTTCAACAGTAACATCAGTCAAATTGTTGGAATCTAGTACTCTAATGGTTGTTCCAGGACAACTTCCTGGTGGTACACATCGAAACTTTTACAAATTTACTGGGAATGCTCAAACGCATCATTACTCTTAAAACTCATTACATTTAATGAACTCAGTTCAGCTTTTTAACTAAACCACATTTGCTTGCAGGACTAATGGTTGCAACCATTCTTATCTTGATAAATTAAAACCAAATTGTAAAAACTAAACAATGTGAAATCTTGAAAAAAAAAAACTTTAAAACTGTTTGCAATTTGGATCGTTTCGTTTACAGGTCTATTTTTCTGCTTTGAGAAAAATAAATCAAAGACATTTAGTTTGTCAGTTGCAAACATTCGAACGAATAGTAATGTAACATTCAAAGCTGGTCTGCTGGATGACCTGCTGGTGTATCGTCCACAGGCTTAAGACATGCTTAACAGAGTCAAAAAAGTGCAATCCAGTAGGTGCTCTGCAAATCCTCATCCTATTATTACATTTGCAGGTTTTTACCAGACTTATCTGTCCAGTTATACCAGCTATCTGCTACCTGTGTGAATGGTTGAAAAAGCTTTGAGCAAAGTTTTACTTTGACGATAAAGAAGGAAAAAGAACACTGCAGAAAGAAGACTCAAGTGGTTCTCTCACACAATGATAGAACATTAAGCTGAAATAATGGTTCATTTTGACTGTGACTCAGCCTGTATAAAATATGCCTGATTTCCACTGTGAATAATACCAGCTTCTGCAGGCTGATTTATAGAAAAGGAGGGCTACATTTGTAATAAAGCAGAAGAAATTATTGCCTTGTGTTAATATTGGAGATTTGATTGAAACGGATACAGAGGCCATTGAAAATTGGACAGTAAATCACTATGTTCCAGATAGGCCTGCTATTCTGAGAGGCTTCCACAGATATTGACAGATAATGTTTCTCCTCCTTTTGTTTTGATTGGTCATTACAGAAATCTTATTTTCATCAGCATTTCTTTAACCATGACAGTGTTTTGAACTAGGCAAAGTGACAGTGCCCTGCAATTTTGTGCTTAGGGCAAACATGTAGCATACGGTAAACGGAATGGTACTCAAGACCTTTTCCACTGCAAGTCACCTTCACATAGATTCATACAGCCCTTTTATTTATGCCTAAGGACTTTCTAACATTCACACAAACACACTCTGACACATATATCAGTGGCAACTCAGGGTTCAGTGTCTTGCCCAAGGAGTATTTGGCTTATGGAGGAGCCAGGGATTGAACCACCAGCGTTCCCATTGGTAGATATTCTGCTCTTCCACCTGAGCCACAGCTGCACATATAAAGGACCCAGGGCCCACTGACAATGTATGTGAATGTCTGCAAAGTTCCTTTAAGTGCAAGGGTGACTTTCAAAGTATTTGTTCTAATGCATGTTCTCAATTTGTTCATAAACAACCTGAAAAAAGAAACTAAGAAATGTTTTTGCTTAAATGATAAAATTTGATAAAGTAGAATGTACTAAATGATGTGACTGAATGATGACATACATAAAGCATGTGTGTCTGTCTCCTGATACTTCCATTCTCCTAGAAAAACAAAGAAGTGGCAAAACAATGATATGAGAAAGGGTTTGTGGGAATTTTAATCCCATAAAAACATTTTCTTTTAACAATACATTTTAATCATTAGCAGTTAGTGAACTTTGGTTCTTCTCCCATAGTTTGGCTTTTATCCTGTGTCTGTCTGGTCTATTCTCTTTCCTCTAACCCCAACCAGTCAGGGTGGATGGCTGCTTCTCCCTGAGCCTGGTTCTGCCTGAGATTTTTCCCTCTTAAAAGGGATTTTTTTCCTTCCCACGGTCACCAAGTGCTTTCCCATGGGGGTTGTTGGGGTTTCTTTTTTATATTGCAGGGTCTTTACCTTATAATATAAAGCATTTGACGTGACTGTTGTTTTGAATTGGCATTGTATAAATAAAACTGAATTTGCTTTTTGTGTTTGTGTTTCTCTGTAAAAAAGAAAGGCGTATGGATACCTAATGTCTCTCAACATAGGTTCTACGGAGGTTGGCTGTAGCTCAGGTGGTAGAGCAGGTCAGCTACTAACTGGAAGGTTAGTGGTTCGATCCCAGTCTGCTCCAGTCTACATGCCAAATATCCTTGGGCAAGATACTAATCATGTTGCTCTCTGATGCAGCCATCTGAGCATCAATGATAGATAGATAGGACGCACTTAACAGAAAAAGTGCTTGTGTGATTGGGTGAATGAATTAGTTGTATAAAGCGCTTTGAGTGCTCAGATAAAGTAGAAAAGCACTACATAAGAACCAGTCCATTTACCGGTTTCTTTGTCTACTATTGCTTTGCTGAGAGCAGTAAATACAATAATCTTGATCAAACTGATACCAAATAAAAATAACAAAAATTGCACAGGTCATAATTTCCTATAAAACTCAAAGTAGAAGAAGGCTGTAGCCTCACAAGACCATAACAATGTGGTATTGTTCTTTTCATTTGATTCACTACAAAGCGTAATTAGTCTCTTAACTGAGATGTGTTTTTAAGTAAACCATAACCATGCATCTCTAAAGGATATAAAGCACAGACTTTACATAGTCTATGTTCTTAACATACACAATGTTCACAGAGACAATCCAGCAAAATGGTTTACTCTCTGACCATTTTACCAGTTTTTCGTTTAGAGACATCAAATATTTCATTTAATTTAAAAAGAACTGTTATATAATGGGAAATACATTATAAATATGGTAATGGTAAATGGACTGATTCTTACATAGTGCTTTTCTACTCTCCCAGATCACTCAAAGCGCTTTATACAACATGCCACATTTACACAAGCACTTGTTTTCCTTGTGGTTTTAAGTGCTTTCTAATTAAAATTCACGCACATTCATACTCCACTGGATGCATTGGAGAGCAACTTGGGATTAGTATCTTGCCCAAGGATATTTGGCATGGGGAGCCGGGGATTGAACCCACCCCTAAATATCATATGAATCTAGTTTGACAGAGTTTGTCTCATTCAGTTTTTAATTGAAACATTGCACTCCAGGTTATTCACATTTTTAAAAGCCAGAAAACCCAAAACAATCATTATTATTCTTTCTTTGGAAATTAACAACTACAATGTCCAAAAAAAGTATTCAGTCCAACAACCTGCACTCCTTTTCTCTGAGGTCAGAGACCAAATAATATAGAGACATGCACTGTCTTTTCATGTTTCATGTTATATGCTCTCTAACAGACTCTAGAAGAGAATATGCTTGTTTAGAACTGATTATATTTTCCGTATCCAAACAATCCTCTGCATTATGTATTTACTAATATGCTTGCACGCTCCAAGTATTGCAAATGCAGATGCATATTTACCATGTCAATAAACCCATTACAATAGATTTTAATTCCCTGATGCTGATAGAGGAGAACGAGGGAGAAGCAGAGAGGACACACTGCTGTAGCATGGAGATCATTAATTGCCCATGACTCTGACTGTGTCCTCCCTTTACTAGAGTGGCCTGACACTGGCAAATCAATACTCACTGTTGGCTGATTATAGCAGGAACATCCTCCTTTTGCAGACGTCTGTGCCTCATCCTGATCAATAGTTTCGGTGAGGGACAGCTGTCTCTAATATATAAAGGTATTCAAAGGGATAATTATAAGGTTGTATGCAGATGATTGCAGGAATACAGAGAGTACATAGCTGGTAAGACATTTATGTATAGTTATAAATGCCTTTTGTTTTGTGTATATATTGCTTTATGGATGCTTTGTGAATTTAGGGATTGCATATAGAGACAGTCACTCTGTTTGTGTGCATTGTCGTGTGTATGTATTAAATTTTAATTGTAGCTGTTTATGTTTTTGTGGCAGTTATGCAATGCTATGTGTCATTTTATTTCTGCCAAGCATGTCAGTGTTAATGCCTGTAGCATTGGGAGGGCAGCAGGGAGACTTTCATAGTTTGATTGAGGAGTTGAAGCTGCATCTCAACCTCTTTGTACATATTTCAGGATGTCAGTGGGGCAGTTTGAACTCTTGTTGGCAGAGTTGGCACCACATCTAAGGAGGCAGAGAACTAATTTCAGAGAGCCGATTAACCTGGAGCAGTGTCCAGCTTTGTGTCCGAGGTAAAAGAGTATTATTTTACTGTTTCTATGTTCAGTACTGGTGGGCTTTTTGAGCTTTGAGTGCATTTGTTGACAAATGCAGGGGTCTGACTGGTTGGATCTGTTTATTTGCATTAAAAAAAAAAAAAAACAGAAAAATGACTCGTAGTCTGAAAAAATTAATGCTGCAAATTTGTCCAACCAAATTACACGGTCAGTGTGTAGGGCTGAATTAATAATAAGTGAGTCCAAAAAATACCTTAACACACAAAATAAATGGATGATTCTACACATCTGTTGTGTAAAGGTAAATAAATAAATGTTAAATTGAAAGTAAATCCGGAATGTAAAGCATTACAGTTAGTGCAGTCGGCTTTTCAGTCGTGTCAGCTGCAGTATGTGTACTCAATACTATTGAAGCCCTTAATAATCATCTGCACTTTTCTTAGATCTAATAAAAAAGCATTTGATTCAGTAGATCCATTGAGTAGATTTATTTTATTCGAAAAATTATCTCAAAATTATCAGATAAACAGTCCCTCAAATGGTTTCATGATTACCTTTCTGAACTCAGACAGTAGTCTCCAAGGGTCCCAGGTGTTCCACAAGGATCTATTCTTGGACCGCTTTTATTATCTCTGCCACCCAAAACTGCAATGTACATTTTAATGCAAAAGACACTATTTTATATGTCAGTAGCTCTTTTCTTGATTTGGCCATTGCAAATCTAGAATTTGCTTATGATACACTGCAAAATTCTCAGAACACACATAAATTTAATTTAAATTCTGATAAAACTAAGTGCAAAGTCACCTATCCAGCCTACAGTCCATATCCAAATCCTTCTTGGTCATAAAACTGAAACTGTTGATTGCAATAAATTCTTAGAAGTCTTCCTGGATGCTAGACCCACTTAAAAACATGTGGAAGACCCTTCAGAAAAATTAAAGATGAAGATTAGATTTTCATGTGCTTTATGGGGTGCTGTGGCTCGGAAGGAAGAGCACATCATCTACTAATCAGCAGTTGGTGGTTCAATCCCCAGGATTCTCCAGTTTGTGTACCAAAGTATCCTTAGGCAACATACTGACCACCAAGTTGTATGGTGAGAAATATGCCTCATAGCTGTTCCATAAGAAATGATCAAGAGTGTAAACTAAGATTTACAAAGGTGACCTGTGTGAAACTTTTAAGGTCTCACAAATGTGTTTCAACCCAAACACAATTACAAAGTAATTTGATCACATGAAAAACTATTTTAAAAATGTGTACATCCAAACCTGAATAAATACGGAACATTTATGCACAATTTTCAAAGTTCAGCTTCACAAATTTGATCAAATTCTCCATCAAAAAGCTTCAGTGGAAAACTGGGACACCAGGGTTCTTCTGTTTTCCTGCATTTAAATGAAGCTGATGTTTCTTTTTCTAAATAAGCAGAACAATTTGTTACCCCTCTACTAGAAAACATAGATTTACTAATTAGAGAGACTAGACTGTAGGAAGGAAAAATTCCCTTTTAACAGGAAGAAACCTCCGGCAGAACCAGGCTCAGGGAGAGGCTAATGATTAAATGCAGAGTGGTGTATAAACTCCTTTCAGTATCCCTCTGGGATTAATAAAGTTTCTCTGATTCTGAAAGACACAGTGAGTGAAAAAGGTGAGTGAAGAAATATTCAGTGCATTATGGGAAGCCCTGAGCAGCCTAAGCCTATTGCAGTGTAACTAAGGGAGGTTTCTGGTTCACTTGATCCAGTCCTAGCTATGTGCTGTATCAAAAAGGAAAGTTCTGCTTGTGACTTGTCAGTCAACAGAATATTTTACCAAAAACTATTTTCCCAAGAGTCTTGTTTTACATTTGTTTTTTGGTAAATGTGAGACAAGCCTTTGTGTTTTTGTTTTGGTTTGTCGTCAGCAGTGTTTTTCTCTTCGAGACGCTCATGGAAGCCATTTCAGTCTCTTGCTCGTTGTTGAATTTTGAGCACTGACCTTAACTGAGGCAAGAGAGGCTGTAGATCTTTAGATGTTGTTCCGGGTTCTTTCATGATCTCCTGGATGAGTCATTAATATAATTTTGATAGCTGGGCACTCCTAAAGGTTCACTGCTGTTCCTAGTTTTTTTTCCATTTGTGGATAATTGCTCTCTGCTTAAGTCAGAAAGCCTTTGATATGGCTTTGTAACCTTTTCCAGACTGATACATGTCAATGACTTTGTTTCTCAGCTGCTTAGATTGTGGTATGATGTGCTGTTGAGCTCTTTTCAATTTGAAAGACGTGTTCAATTTAAGAGATTTCTTGATTCATCAGATAATCAGGCCTGGGTTTGGCTAGTGAAATTGAGCCCAGCTTTCCAAAAAAATTCTAGTTAGTTTTTTTCCAATATTAAAATTTGTTTGATGATCTGAGACATGTTAAGTGAGACAAATATCCCAAAAAATATAAATATATCACCACACTACAGTTTCTCCTGTATGTTAATAACGTGATGTGAGGGCAGCTGGTCGATAATCATTAAGCTCTTATGGTGTCAGCTTCTTTAGTAACTAGACAGGATGTTTGAGATCACAAACAGCTGGTTAGCACAGGACAGTAGCCTTGCTCTGGTGTAGTTTCTCCAGCTGTCTGGTCAGAGGGTTTGGAAAATATGGGTTTATTGCGGTAGCTTTCTCCTTTATTTTAGTTGTTTTTAGTTGACTCTATGCTGTTTTATCTTGTTTTCTTTTTTAATATAGGTCTGTTTTAATTTTTGTTTCAATTTTTATGTATTATGTGTTTTATTTATTTATTTATTTATTTATTTATTTATTTTTAGTTTTCTGTTATTCTATTGTTTTTAACTTATTTTCTGTACAGCACTTTGGTCCTGTGCTGGGTATTTTAAAGTGCTTTATAAATGAAACTGGAGTGGATAGTGGAACACTAATTATAAACTTTATAGTGGCATCTAATTTTAGTAGAGTTTATGCTGTAGAGCTCAGTTTTCAAACACGTGGTACACATTTGCACACACTCCCTGCATGCATTGCATATTTGCCTTGCATTATACTAAAAACCTTCTTCTGCATTTATGGCATCTGAATCTGGAGCTCCAGAAACATGAAAAAAGTACCTGAAACCTGTACCTATCTGTTCTGTCCATGAATTAAACCAATGAGATGACAATATCATATTTTATGAAGCTTTTACTGCCTTTGGATGTTCATGTTTCCACTCCATTTTTCTAATTAGTTTATTACTTTCTACATGGCATCTACACATATAAATTATAATTTAACTAAATAAATAAAATCTGTGCTTTATGTTTCATTATAATTTAAATTAAACTGTTAAAAAGAAGACTAAATGCAAATGATGTAGTCTTGACAGCATGTTTTATTTATGACCCAGTATCAGGTTTGCTACAAAGACTCACACTTTTATTTTTTTTATGCAGACTTCAGGCTAAGTTTGTGACAAGAACAGCCTCTTTTGTCAACTTAAGAAGGTACCAGAAGGCAGGAGGACTGCAAGACAGGCAACACGAGGGTGAAGAAGACTCGCTGCTCTCTCTCGCACACACATTCACCCATAAAAACACAGCACATCTGTGTGTGTGTGTGTATTTTCCACATGGCAAAGGGTAGGGTTCCAAACTGTAAGAGGATTAGCGACTTGAAAAAGGTAGCCGTCATTTAATTGAAGGCTTACCAGCAACCGTAAAAAGGCTAGCAGTCAAAGTGAAGGTATAACCCAGCCCAGAACATCCTGTTGAGACCACATTTGCCAAAGTCCATGTGTTTCCCTCCGCCCGCTTTGCCCGCCTTCCTCTCAACCTCTGAGGCACGCATCATGTTTTATCAGTGAGCCTCAGCTTCTTAAAGACGTTTACACGTTTGGCAATTTTTAATCTCTTCAGCTCACTAAGAAAGGTGCCTTCAACTCATATTATTCAAATGCTATGATCTCTGGAAATGCTCGGACCGCGAATCCCTTTTCCTTTTGCCTGGGAGGAAACTGGGGCCTTGTCAAGAGTTTATGATACATTAGGAGCCATATCTTCTCTGTATCACTTTTACTGGGATTGGAGCTACTCAGCCAAACAAGCACTGCCAGCCAGTAGGGCCGGTTCATTGTATGGACATTCTTCAACACGGTGCAGGATTTTGACATTGGGTCAACAGTGGGTCCTCGGATTATTTTTGATTACAAAAAGAGAGATTTCAACCTGCTTAAACCAGCTTGAATATGGATGACATCAATTACTCGTAAAATTAAAATGTGAATGCCATTGCTGCGTTTGCACAGTACGACAGTTTAATCTAGTTGGCTATTGCTCAAAATGATGAAAGTGTAGTGGAATGTGAAACCACGAAGAAAAGAGAAAGCAGTTGTGCTAATCCTGCAGGAAAGGAAAATGTGTTATTGACACTATACACTATGTGAAATTTTATTTTCTATCAACATCTTGCTATATAAATGGTTCCTTTGTTAAATGTTGTTCTTCAGAAGATATCATTTCTATTTTCTACAGCACTTTGATATTTTTCATGACAAAAATATCTGAACTAATGAAGTTTTAAACTCTTGATAGAACTCATAAAATATTTACAACTTAAAATGTTCGTTGTTGTCATGAAACAGGTGTGTTGCAAAGTGTGGACCCAGAATGGGTCTCACTCAACGTCACAGCTTTATTTGCTGGTATAAAGGTAACAAAAAACAACAGAGGGAGAGGCAAACAATATTTACACAGAAGGGAAAATTAGGACTAAGTGGCCTAAAATCAATTTATTTATAAGCACATTTAAAAACAACACAGGCTAACCAAAGTGCTGTACATAGTAAAAAAGTAAAAAGTAGAACAAACACACACAAAGAACAAAACAAAAACTCTGTCACAATTAAAAGCTCGTGAGTAAAGATGTGTTTTCAGACGGGTTTTAAAGATGTCAAGTGTTGGACAGGCCCAAAGTTTGGGCACAGCAATCGCAAAGGCCCGGTCTCCTCTGTGTTTTAGCCTGCTTCTAGGGACAATCACAAGCAACCTATCACCTGACCATAGAGTTCTATACATACCTGGGAGGACAGCTGAAAAGAAAGTAACTGACCTGACAGAGGAAGCAAAACTGAACATCACGCAGACAGGAAATGGAGACCAGAGAGACACGAGGACACGACTGGGGCGACAGAAGGTAAACAAATACTGAGACACAAAGAACATAATCAAACAAGAAACCAAAAAATATAAATAACAAACTTAGAAACAGAAGTGAAACACTGAACTTAATAAACAAAAATATACTTGAATCCAAAGAAGTGAGAAAAGTCCAGAAAAAAAATGAACAGCTGGGTCAAAGACCTCGGACTGTTACAGTTTTGCTGTTAAAATGTGTCTGGAGAAATGTGTCTGAGCAAAAACTGCACAAAAAATAACATGTGTAAATATGTAGAGAGCTCCATAATAAGATTTGCCATTGGTTGTGTAGGATGGCCAAACTTTAGTCTTGTATCCACTGGCTTAACCCAGAGGAAGAGTTCCAACTCATTTTAGCTCATTTTTGTTCATTATTTTGTGCAGCTAGTCACAGCACAGTAACTATATTTCAGTAAAAATGCTCTTATAGAACAACTGTATAAACTGTTTACAAAAAAAAAGAAAAATAGTTTGTCACTTGGCCAGGAACGCCCCTCTAAATAAGTGCTACAGTAATGTTACTTTGTGTCTATTGGATGTGGAAATAGACAACTGAGAGCTAACTCTGTCTGACAGCGGTGTTTGTCATTTGCGGGCTGAAATCCTATTAAACCTCTTTAACTCCCACAGTATTTATTTAGTGTTGTAGAGTAAGAAATCCTGACGGTCTCTACCATGAAGAGCAAAGTGGATTACGCGTTGAGTCACTCATTCTCCCACATTCATGTTTTTAAGTAAAAGGTTAGCAGTGGTGAGAATGCGCCTTACACACATAAACAGAATCCTGAAGTCAGAAACTACAGTAGGTGGATGAGAATAAGTCTGTGAAGGTAAACCTCCAAACACACAGTCACAAACCTTACTGTAACAACACTGTGTTTTAATTTAATGTGGTCGGCACACAGTACAATGCATAGAAAATAAACATGATGAGGGTTTATACCTGTATCTTTAATAATATGCCCAGTGTGTTTCAGTTTGTGTTATAATTGTAAAATATTGCATCACAAGCTACTTATTTATTTGTGTTACTGCTCACCAGCCTGTACTGTTTGAGCACATTTTTAATAGAAAACAAATCAAATAGAAACTCATATTTGCATTTTATGAATAATTACGTTATTTTGTTTTCTAAAATAGCATTTTGTATATTTTCCTCAGCATATACAGTACATCCCCTCCATACAGTCAAACAGTACTGGAAGATGTGTAAGTTTCTACTGTATTTTAAGTGATCTGAGGTGGTTTGAAGATACCTCTGCATGTTTTTGGACTGTGGGAGGAAGACAGAGCATCCATGCAGGCACAGGGAGAACATGAATCTTCTTATTGAGAGACTACTGCACCACTGTGCTACCCTCAGTTGTAACCATTCACACAAAAGTACACTTTTAAGAGGCATCAGTTTAAATATTTAATGATATAATTAGCAATATTAAATATTCTGAGTATTAACTTGCAAGTGTTTAAATGTTGCTTATACAACTTTAATTTCTGCCACCAGTTTGGCAGAAATTTTACGACACTAAATCCAATTTGATTTGAGAGGAGAAGAAGTACATCAGCGCGTGTACACAAAAACTGCAAAAAAAAGCTGTTAGCGCTGGTGATTTCCCTCCAGAGACACCAGTGGACAGCCTTTGTTAGCTTGCAACCATCAAAAACACTTAGCAGAGGACGCAAAGATGGCCAGGAGGGAGCGTTATAAAAGATGAGAGAAATCTAGAGTTTTTAATAGAGAGAGCTTCACAATTTGAAAGGCTTCAAAAGAGACAGCCATATGGCAGTATATTCCTATCTGTATCATAACCTGCCTACTTACTATTTTTATGACCTTAGCATGCTACGTAGCATATTGCTTTGTATAGTAGCAACACTGCTAGCATAACCCATGTTGTTAAACATGCCAAAAATTATTTGCGATCTCAAAGCAAACAAGAAACAGCCACAAACACTGACCTGTGATTTCTCTTTCTGGGCTTAAAAAAAGAAAGAAAATTTGTCTGTTAGTGTTCATCGTGCCTAATAACAAATCTAATAATATTAGCATGCAGAACAATTAGGATCCAATGACCTTAATATATCTCTGAAGTGAGAATGGTTATTTCTTCCCTGTTCATCTCTTCAGGTTCACACTGCAAAGATACTGGTCATGCAAACATGCTGCCAGCTCTGCTACTGCTTAAAAATGCTAGAGGGTCATCTTATACAATGTCACTTTAAATGCAATCTCAGGTGAAAACCAACATGACATGTGCCATGAAATTGAACATCACTAGTCAAATCCAGGCCTTTCTCAATTTAGCCTGCATTAACTGAGGACAGAATAAGTTATTTTGTTGTTTGTAGGTTTAAAAGCGCAGCCATTCACGCACAAAGGTGAGGTACAGTAAACCATATGATCAAAATTATTTACTTTTAAAAATATTTCCCACAACCATTAGGTTGTTGTGTTCAAACCTTTTCAAAACAGGTAAAAGTGAAATTAAACACTGATTACTTTGCTTTTATATTACCGTATTTTCCGCACTATAAGGCGCACTTAAAATCCTTTAATTTTCTCAAAAATCGACAGTGCGCCTTATAATCCAGTGTGCCTTTTGTATGAGTTCTGGTTGTGCTTACTGACCTCGGACCAATTTTATGTGGTACACGGCGCTCAAAAATCTGTCAAAATGTTTTAGCACGACTAAGCTACGAAGCCGCACCGCTTGATGGATTGTCGGAGAAATTACGGCTACCGTAGTCAGGAGCCTCGCGGAGTGATACGTACTGTGCTTCAACATTATGTTATTGTGTGTGTACAATGGCACACACTCAAACTCAATTTCAAACTCAAGGCTGTCAGTAACTTTTTGTTTCACTTAATGCAACTTCTAGTCTGAAAAATACAGTATGTATTTTGTTGTTATGTGTGGATTTTGGTACAATCCTAGATTCTCTATCTAGCCATGAAATATACTTTGACATTAATGAATATCATATTATAGTGTAGACTGTAATACAAACAGTAAAACTTCCTTTATCCATTGCAATTTAAAAATCAAAAATTTAATAGTAAAATACAATAGTAATAACAATGATAATACAATAATTTAAAGTAGTTTGCTTGAGTAATGATGTGCATTGTTGTTATTGATGCATACATAAATACAAAGTGTAATCACACAGTCTTGTCACAGTTTTATTTGACCCACATATTCAACAAAACACAAGTATTTAGCTACATTTTAGTTCTAAATAGTTGTATGCAGTGATATAACCCACAGTCGGGATTTTCAGTAATGAAAATTACAGTGTAGCTGTCTGTATTGATGCCTCTACCAAATCACCCAGCTCTGGCTGTTGGACCAAACACATCTGGACAGCCTGTTGAATGCGAGAATCCTCAATCTCTAAACCTATAATTGTCACCATGATACCAGCTATGTTTGCTATCACTATTGATCCCACACATGTGCTCGTGAGAGGAGGTTCAGCCAATAGGAACAGATGCAGGCCCGTGACCTTTAACATTAGATCGTGACCGCTCATCACTCATTTCTTGGTAGAATAGAGTCCATGTTTTATTCATAGACATTTTGAGAGAGTGATTGAGATGGACAGATGAATGCTATGATTTAGTACTATTAACTCTTAAACACAGACAATCTTGTATGAGTTGGGGTTTTTGAAGTGCAGTGTTTACAGCTGAGCAGACGGATTGATTGCAGATAAATTCACAGTGAAAATCAGGCGGCGGTGTCTCGTACAAAAAGCACGAGGTGCATCAAGGTTTTTATGAAAAAATGACAGAAGAGTGCCACCATCTGTCCCGCAGATGAACATATTTATACGAACACAATGAATATTTTATGAAAGCCTTTGCCACAAATCAAACTGAGAATAAAAAAATCAGCTTTCTGTAACGTATTCCATATATGTTTAAATATCCATGGTTTGTTTTATTAAAAGTGTCATATTTAAATGATGTTTTGGAATAAACAAAGTATACAAAATCATAAAATATTAGCTTAGAAAAAATGTTAAAAGCACAAGAAGTGGTAATGATGTGTTAGGCAGTCTGCTCAACAGGTGATATGAAAGCAAAGACCAAAGTGCACGAATGTTTGCTGGATTACTATCGTTAGTTTGTTGTTTCTGAACCACTGTAAGTCAGGTATTTAATTATTTACGCGTTAATCTTGAAGCACTGATATGATGAAACACGTTTTTATTGTAATTGCAAAAGGATAGCTACCGTACTGTTACATACTCGTCAGTTTCTAATGCAGAAACTTCTTAAATTCAGTTCTAACACCATTCAGAGAATGTTCCCAATGTGTTTATTTTTAGAATCTATTAAATGAAATCATTCTACGAACATCTCTGGTGTGCAGCACATAATGGAGACTTAGAGTCCGTATCCATCCTATCAAACAAACTTATGGTCCTGCAAAGCGACTGCGCTGTACAATGCATAGTATTTTACCGCAGCTAATTAGTTCACAATGCATTCAATATTAAGGGCTCCCTTAAGTACTATTCAAGCCCATTTTCTCAGTCAATCTAAGTAGAAACCGAGTCATTAGCCCAGGCCGGTAAGCCATTGGTTTCAAATGTAACAGTCCACAGGGGGTCTCATCGGTTTAATTCTGCAGCATTATCAGAATTGTTTTCACAACATTGATCAGATTATAGCCCAGTGGGAGCCTCTTACAGCCTGGTACACACAACTTAGTCCCCTGGGTGGTTTTCATATTTACTTGCTGAGGAGAAAATGGTGGAAGTCTGCAGTGTACATCTGTACATTAGTATTAGCGAGTTATCTTTAAAGGAGACATTTTTACAAATCAATTTATGAAGTGTTTTATGTCTCCGGTTTGTCCTAAAGGAACAAGCATCGTCCCTGGCTGGCAAACACATCCTCTATTTTATATTTCAAACAGTCTGTTTTTTGTTTTTGGGGGGGAGGAGGGGGTCCCTGGCTATAGCCACTGTTAACAGAAGTGATATTAAGCTGTTGAACTAATGCTTATTGTATGTTTTGCAGGAAAAGTCTCAGTCAGTTGTAATGTGCCATATGAGAACAAAATGCCCTGGGTCCACGCGTGTTGCATATTAACAGTTATGTTTTAACTTTTAAGATTTAACCTCTGATTGGAGCTAAAGCTTAAATGGCTCTGATCTTGACATGAGATCAGCGATAGATTCAGTTATAGAACGCTTACAGTAAAAAGGTATTGTTATTTCATGTATTTTATGAAACAAAGAGTGCAGCATGAGTTCAGTGCTGCATATTTTGCATGATGATAAGTCTCCAGAATGTAATCACGCTGTGCAATGTGATTTACATGTGATTACACATTTTCAAAAGATACATTCTTAAAATAATTTAGCTTCAGCATGGCTTTAAAAACACAAATATGAAACAAGATTATGTGGAAATACTTTAAAAGTCCTCCTGGTTTACATGTACCCCAGGGGCAGATTAATGGTGACCTGCTTAAATACGGGGTATTGGATAATCAATGATCACAGCTACAGAAAATTATTTGCATCAGAACTGATATTTGTAAATGGTCCAATACTGTTTACAAAAACCAACCACAGAAGTGGAGGAATAACATGGGTCCAAGGATTTCTTTATTTGTGACCAGCTTCAGGAGACTCTTGCTTTGGATTCGTATTATTATGGTTTATTTAAGTGTTATCATTGTCAAAATATTCTATGATTTTGTATGTTAACATTTTTTATTTTCTTACGTGTTTCCTTCCTGTTCTGATGGGAAGTACCTGGTTCACTTTGAGATTTTTGCCTCAAAATATATTAATCAAAATATTTGTACATGGATTTACACAATAATTCGGAAGCGATATCTCGGACCAAAACAGGCAAAATGTATCCTCTCTTTAGAGACCATTACCACAACGTCCCTTATCTGGCCACCTTGGAAGACATAAAACATAAATGGTTGTATGCACTTGTGTGCCTAAGATGAGGTTGGACGTCAGGAATTATTTGCAATGCTGCAGAGTGTGCCAGCTGTACAAACCTGGAAAACTCCAACTAACTCTGGTCATCAGCCCACATACTTATTATTCATGCAAACTTTTTTATACAAGGGGATTTAAAAATAAAAATAAAAAAAACAATGTAATAGTAAATATTTAAATAAATATTAAAGGTGAAACATTCCACTGGCCACTGTTCATTCCTTCCTCTTTTTTGGTTGAGTTGCAGGTAAATTATGAGCAACAAGCTCTGGAAATGAAAAAACAAACTAGTCATATATTTCAGCTTGATTTGACCATGAAGAAAAATCCAATGAGTAGCAGAAGTTATAGCAGTATTGGTAATAGTGTGGAATAAACAGATCACGCTATCAGTTTAGTTCGGCCCTCGGTGTCTCCTGTGTTCACTTCAACTTTTTTCCAGTGTTTATAATTACATGGTTCTGATTGGCATAAACGGAGCCAGATCCTGCACATTTGTGTATTTTATTGGTTGTCAGTATGATGGGACAAGGTGTGAAATACAGTCCCAGCCGGTTTCTTGCTGTAATTTAACACCTTCACAGTGTTTACACTGCAGCAATGAATTTCAGCCTGGTTTTACAGGATGTGAGGATGTGGGTCAGAAGAGTAAATTAGACAACAGCTATGCAGGGCCAGTCTTGCCAGTTTATTGAAATGCTTGATTATACTTATTATACAGATTATACAGTATATCTTAATTCAGGGATCTGTGCAATTTGCCAGTTTCACTTGTAGAAGGCAAAAAAAACTCTAGGAGAAAATACAATAATTAATAATTAGTTAAAAGACAAACTATCAGCAAAATTATTGTCTATTCTATTATTCATCTTAGGACTTAGATATGTAGAAAGCCTTGCATCAATATACAAGGAGCTGTATAGTAAACATACAAAATATACACTGCTTTGAAAAGAAGCTGAAACCCTATTCATTGATGATGGGAGCTTTTCTGAATGATACAGAACAACGCATTATTTTATTATCATTTATTTTTCCATTTGATGTTTTGCAATCTTTTGTTTCCGTCTTTGAAATACATGTTTTTTAATTCAAGCGTATTTTCATTCCTTCTGGAAGCAGCTAATATTACAGTCTCTGTATAATTATTGCAGATGATGGTTTATAACCTCGGTGCAAAATAAAAGATTAAAAGACAAGTTTCGATTAATATTAATATTTATATATTCTAAGAAGCTTTTTGAACTTTTGCTGTCTTCGTTTTCCTCGATGGTCACCTAAGGACCAGGTTTTACATCTAATGTGGTAAAACCAACTACCAACTAAATTATTGTAAAAGCATGACTTCACATCCAACTGACATTAATTTGTTTAATGTGTAGGAATGTGGTGCACCATCAGTATAAGCAAACATGTCAAATATTTATTTTCTGCGTCTGACAGCAGGTGTTTATGTGGTTTCATTGGTGGGGTCAGGTGGCTTTTTGGACCAAGTCGGACTGCTGAGAACTGAACTAGATTTCCTAAAAATCAATATTACAGTTATCTGTAATATCAACCTCTGATTTCTGATATATTAACCTATGTTAATTAATTTTCAAAAGGAAGACATAAATGCTCTAACTCTCAAAGTTAAAGAGTTACCAATGCTTAGGAGGTTCAATCCCAGCATCTATACTGTGGGAAGAAGTGGCCTGTGATAAAGTGCTGTTGTATAAAATAGAAAACACTGTGTGAGTTTGTATGCAAATACATGAATGTGACTTGAGTGGTCAAGTCTAGAGAAATCATTTCTAACTATTTACTGTGTGACTGACTGATAAATGTTTTCTCCTTGGAGGATGAGAGCCATGAAGTAGCTGTTTGGGACACTGCTGATTTTTCCCTGCTACAAAGTAATATCCACTCAGCAAAACTCAACTTACTGCTGCTGACATCTGTTCCTGTTGCTGTTGATACTTCCTATACTCCCTGAACTGTAGCTGGTCTATATGCCAAACAGCTGAAGCTCTTGCATAATGATGTAGGCTTTGGCCTAAGAGGTACACAACTGACATTATGCGAAAACTAAAATGACTTTAGAGGACCAGACCTTGTATATAGCTCAGCCTCATCTGCACCTGCTCCATTTCCATCATTTCAGTCCATCCATTTAATTTTTGATGCAGTATGAAAGATGTCTTTCTTTATTACAGCTACCAAAGGAATTTGTTTTTCAGGTTGACTAAGATGACAAAAAGTGAGTCCGTTAGAGGCTCTAAAGGTAACGTTGGTAACATTTTGAATGATTGCCCAGATCAATCGATATTGTGTAATTGTGCTGCAAATGTATTACACCACAGAGAGAGGACGATGGACGATTACAGCAAACAAAAAAGAAAAACAGCAGACGTTCAGCCACAAAGGACTAACTCAACAGCATTTGTATGTGCAAACCTTGCTCAGCACAGCCTGAACTCTATCTTTTACAAGTCAGTATTCTCCACCACACTCAAGCTTCTCCACCTCTCTTGCTCTTGTTTTATATGAGCTGCTCTTGCCTCTCCACACTGCCTGCGCTGTCTTTCTAGTGTCTCCTTCAGATTGCTGCTTTGCATGCCCAGCGACAGCCGATCAATATCCCGCCCTCTGTGTCTGGCGAGCCAGGCGTCACCGCTGAAATAACAACAGATTGGCCTGTTTGTATAGAACAGTCTCTCAACTCGTCCCGGAGACTCAGGAAACTCAATGCAAAACAATCATTTACAACAACACGGCCAGCAGACAGGCACTGAGGTGGTGGAGCTCATTCATGTAAAAGAATAGATGCTTCACTGATGCTTAGTTGGCCTTTAAATGACAAGGGCGGTACATCCAGTGATTAGGATTGGAAAGTCCACCTTGGCATTCTTTACGGTACCAAAGAAAAAGGCTGCATGTTGTAGCTGAGAAAAACATGGAGGCCCTTGAGGGATAGACAAGAGCCCAGTGGAATGGCTTCAGTGTTCCAGCATTTATTCTTATAATTCAACAACATACTTCTGATAATGCAACCCAGATGCCAGAGCTCCAAACGCAGGTGCTCAGTGGTCTAGTGTTAATTGCTGCTAATTGGTGTTGCAACACATTGAGGCATATCCGGTCTGCGTGCATTTCAGTGAGAACAGAGGGGATTGTCAAGGGCTTCAGTGGAAGGACTATAAGATTATCCAGAAGCTCTGTGCTTACCGTTTCTCTATGTTGCATACACAGACAATTTGACATTTATCAGAACAAAGATAATATTAGTTACCATCGTCTTTGTGTTGTTCTTTTTCTATTACACTCAGCTTTCCTAGCTGAGTGTAAACACATGTTATACTCCAGGTGAAACATTAAGCATATAAGTGATTTTAATCAGAGTCAAAGCAGTGGTCAGTAGTTACTAGCGAGCAGTATATTCGCATTTGAACATGCATTAGAATTTTTTTAAGGCAGGTGCATCATTATTATTATTAGCAATAGCAGCTGTAGTACTATCACATTTTATATGTAATATGGAGGGGGTAAATAAATGTTATTAATACATAAAAAATAAATATAGTGAAAATTTAAGGGCACCATATACATTAGAGTTTACAAAAACGTAAGTGAAATCAAAAACTATGTGCTATCATAACTGTGTCTGATTTGCCCATGTAAACAGTATCTCCTTTCTTTGACACCATGCATGCACAGGTAGAAACCAGACATTTAAAGCCCACCTGGACAACGTACACACAGAGGCCCTGCACCCTATTCCTGCAAGTTTTTCCACTCCAGATCAGCTGATTAGATTTAGTCCAATCAGGTCTGAGTATGTTAACCATGTGCGTATGTAGAGAAAGAAAGCTTCAATACCACCATTCACTATGATGAGCAAATAAAGAGCAAGCCTCTATTTTCACCCTGTGGACCAAAGGACATAAATGTGTGTCAGTGAGCATTATCTCAAAGCATGGGACGAGGGGCTGGGCTGCATCATTCAGACAGTTTGATATAACATATATATCTTTTATAATTAAATGAAGCTAAAAACCAAATTTACATTTGATTTTAATTTTTTTTAATTCAATTAAACATTTTTTCTTTGCAGTTTATTTTTGGAAAATCTATTCAGTAAACATTTAACGTACTGATGGGATGTGTAACAACATCACTGTTTTACTATGGAAAATGTCATTATTTTTGCCATTGCTTGCAAATGCTTAATGAGATATACAGGAAAAAGCTTTTAATGTTCCCCAGGTTAACCATTTGTAATTTGTCAGTTTTGATAGATGATGGCTGTCTTAAAACCACAGCAGAGATGTTTTACTGCTCGAATGTAAATAGTGAAGGTTAAGCTATAGTTTAACTCAGAGAACACATGGGTGGATCCAGTAAACCCACCATGACTAAGTTAGTGGTAATGCTGAATTTAAGACATTGTACCATTAAAATGTTGTCTGATACTGCACTATAATAGTTTAATGACTGAATCTCAATCTGTGAGTAGATTTCCTTTGTTAAGTGTTTAAAACACACTTTAAAATACATTTAGTTCCGTTTTAGAGTCTCAAAATCATTTCTGCCTTGTCCTCTCTGTGATATTCACATCGTCTCCAAGATCCCTAATGTGACCGAATACTTGAGTATTTCCAATGTGGGGAAACTTGCTGAAAGCCTGAGAGCTTTATTATTGTTCATAATCAGAAATATGGTGACTGATTTTTTTTTCCAGAGCTGATAAAATATTTGCAATGTAAATGTTGTCTCTGTCATATTGTATTATTGTAGTGTCTACCTCACAATATAAAAAGCACCTTAAGGCGACTGGTTGTGATTGGGCTCTGTTTAAATAAAACTGAATTGAATTTAATCCGTCCTTATATATTGAAAACTGAATGATTATAAAAGCACCCATAGTGAACTAATGTCCTACTTACTCTTCAGTTGTTTTCATTACACTTGAGTACCACCTAATGTGTGTGGGGTTGTTATAGCAACATGACCGAAAGTCCCATGACGTCATTTTGTATGTGACACAAACTACACATCAACGGAGGATGTCAAGGCAATGGTATACCTGCTTCTTGGTGTATTACTTTTTGGCCATGCCATGCCATAGGGCAGGAGGCAGGGTACACCCTGATAGATTGGTAACCATCCAGTGTGTCCCCAATTTCTCGTCATATAACAGACTCCAGCCCAACCAAAATCCTGAAATGGATAACTGCAAGATTTTGAATGGAAGGCTGGAAGTTATATATGACATTATATTCAAAATTATACAATGTAATTATGTAACAATCTAAGAACGTATTGAATTCCCAACTTATAAAAGAAAGAACTGAACTACAAAGAGAACTGATTAACCAGCGGTTTAATATTACCAGCATGGAACAGAGGTGTGTAGATGGAAAAAATAAATAAATAATGACCTACACACACGGTTTTATTTCATCACAGTGTTTTGGTCCAACTGACTTTTGTCACAGCTTAGTATACTAAGTATTGTTAATATTCTCCAATTGGTTGATAGAATTCCACTTGGTGTCCGAGTGTGAACGTATATGTAAATGATTGTGTGTGAGTAATTATATGAACTGACTATCCACAAAAATAAAAAGTGCATCACACCACACAAATGTACAGCATTTCATTGCTGGTAAATATATCCACATTATTAAGACAATAATTGTCACATGGTTTACTGACCATACTAGAGTGAGACTCCAGCAGCAGAACAGATGCAACAAATCTTTCTGTTTGCTGCTATGAATCGACAATAAGAAGCAGAAGATATTCACAGTGTGATACAGAGAAAATCAGAATGAGATAGCCAGCGCTCAAGAAATAGATCCAACTTCATACCAACTCTTTCATTTGATCTTAATGATAGCCATTGTATTGATGCCTTTCGCGATTATTTCCGCTTCTTGCAACCTGCTTCGGCTCGCCTGGCTGCCAGCCTGTGTGCCCAGCTCCAACACATGACTCCTTTAAAGAGCTTGAAGGGGTCTTAGAAATGGAGCAAAGCAACAGCAACAGAGGAATACAAGAGGATAGAGTAGAGGAAGAGACAGACGAGCAGGGGGAGGAGGAGGGGAGCTGGACAAGATGAAAGAAACAGCTGTATACAAATGACAGGCTTCCATACCTCCCCACCACCAACAACAACACCAACACCATCCGATCTCTCCCCACCCCCCCACCTGTGGTGATGTTGCCCTGTGCGGTCATCGAACAGCTTCAAAGGGCCAGGCAGGCGAGACGAGGCGAAGCGAGCGGGCCGAATCCTCAAAGAGACAGCCTCCCTCTCCTCCTCCGCTAACACCACGGCCTCTGACACACAAACACAATCTGCCTCGTCCACACTGCACACCCTCTTTACTCCCCACTCAGTACCCCCCACCCCCCATCACATGTAAATAGCCAGCAGAAGGAATACAGAAGGAGGAGGAGGAAGGCAATGAAGTGACTTTATCACAGCCGTGTACTCAGTAGAAGTGACAGGCTCTGTTGTGGGGCGAGACCAGCAAACATGCAGCATACGTAGTTTCTGCTTTTTATATTCAGTGAAAATATTAAAAACCTTATGCTTGTACACTATATCATTAACTCTAACCACAGGCTTATTTTCTATGTGAGACAATAAAAAATTGTTTAGAGAACACTTGTGATTTTTCAGCTACATTTTACATCCATTGGTGTAAATTCTTGACAGATTACATTTTACTTCAACACACTTAAACCTTGCATAAAGGAGGCTTTGATAAACAGTGGTATGTTATAGACTTATTAAGATTTATGGATAATGTGTAAAGAAAGAGTTCTTTACACACCCAGCAGACACAGAGGACACTTAACATTAATCTGAATTTGTATATACAACTTAAATACATTGCTCTTTAATGGCTAATTGCATCATTGTCTTCACAGGCTATTTCTTAGCTGCTAGCATACAGCATGCGTATGTAGGCATAAGGGTAAAAGAATGATGGTGGCAATGATGGCTTTGTTTGTGTCCTATGTGGCAGGAGTGTAGTTTTTGGGTCCGGTGCAGGGGAAAGCACTGTATGCACTACAATAAATGAGAAAAACACAGTCTGAATCCGGTGTGGGTCCTCGTCTGTTTGCATTGGTGCCAAAACCCTAAGTGGTCATGTCCGAACTGTAGCCCACGCAGCTCGCGCAGCATGCGCAGCCGCTGTACCTGCTGACGCAAATGCTGGCGGAGATTTGCTGCAATGCATCAGAAGCAGGTAGCGGCACACAAAGCTCAGCTGGACTGGCTCCAGGCCTTCAAGGGAGGTCTTGCTGCCTCCGGTGATTTGCCCCATGGAAGATTTTCCACTGAAGCAGTCTTGTGATGACACCTTACGCCCATCCTTTGACCAAGTGATAGAGAATGATGGTCACTTGTGGCGCCCTGAAGGCACGCGGACCTTCATATTGTTAAATGATAGGCTTTATCAAGTAAGTCATGACACTTGCACAGAGGAGAAACACACCTAGTTAAGTGAGCCGCCGGGAATCGGTATCAGGGCACATTGTTCATGTCTCGCACACTAAAGGAAATGTATGAAGTATTGGGTGTTAAATCTGTTCGGACTAGTGTGTACCACCCTTAGACTATCGGGTTGGTGGAGCGGCTGAATCAGAAGTCAATGATTTGTAAGTTCATTCACAAGGATGAAGACAACTGGGATTGCTGGTAAGACCCTCTGTTGTTTGAGGTGGAGGTGCCCCAGGCCTCTACAGCCTGCTGTTCAGCAGGAAGCCACGGGGGATCCTGGACCTTATTAAAGAAAACTGGGCAGAAGGTCCAAGCCCAGCCAAAAAATGAGATTCAGTACGTTCTGGACCTGCGAGCAAGCTGCACAGTTAGGGGAGGCTGTCACGGGAAAAATCAGCAGCGGCAAGTGGCAACAACCCTTTGTGGGCACACGGCGGGTCGGTGATGTTGACCATGTAGTGGTACGGTTAGACAGGGGAGGAGCTATACAGATATATCACCTCAACCTCCTTAAAGCATGGAGAGAGGCTGAAACCACTTCTCTGGTGAGCCTGGTTAAGGAAAGAGATGAGTTGGGGCCAGAGGTGCCAAATTCCACCATTCCCACCTCCCTCCATTGTGAAAGCCATCTTCATTGCAAAGCATTTCGCAGATGTGTTCCCTCCCTTGCCCGGCCGCACGGCTTGTTTGGAGCCCCTGCCACTTTCCAGCGCCTCATGATCTGGGTGCTGCGTGCACACGCTGCTGCCTACCTGGATGATGTTATCATCTACAGTGACACCTGGGCAGAGCATGTGCAGTGGATGGCTGCGGTTCTGATGTCCCTGAGGCAGGCGGGGCTCACGGTCAACCTGAAGAAGTGTGCAGTTGGATAGAGGAAGGTACAGTATTTGGGGTACCACTTGGGAGGCAGGCAGGTGCGTCCACAGGTGGAGAAAATGGCCGCCATTGCATCCTGCCCGTGTCCCAAGTCCAAAAAGGAGGTGAGGCGGTTCCTGTGGCTGGCCGGGTATTTTCGTGATTGGGTTCGTGGACCTGACCCGCCACTTAACCGACCTCACCCACAAGGGTGCCCCAGATCTGGTCCAGTGGATGGAGCGGTGCCATTTGTGCAAGTGAAAAAAAAAACTCTTTTCAATATTACCTCCTGGGACGCTCATTCACCCTCTGCTTAGACCATGCCCCGCTGTACTGGCTCCACCGCATGAATGATGCCAACGCACCCAGTGGTATCTGGCTTTGCAGCCCTTTAAGTTTAACATGGTCCATATTCCGGGGGCGCACATGGTTGTGGCTGATTTCGGCCAGATGGGGCCCCTCAGGCATGCATTGGGGGTGTGGTCTTTGGCTGGAGGTGCAACGGGTTCAAGGGGAAGTGTCAAGAAGACTGATGGGGCACTGTAAGCCCTCCAACCAACAAGGAAAAAACAAAATGCATCCGGTGTGGATCCTCGTTTGTTCACATCCTATCTTTACATTGTTTATATACATTTTTACTAATCAATACTTGACTGCTTTTATTGATGAACACAGGTATGCAACAGACTACCAAGCTAAAATCTAACAACAGACAAGAAATCTTGTCAAGAACCCAGATGTTACGCCTCCTCGAGGGCAGGAGGGGGTAACACAACAACTCCAGAAACTCGGTACAAGTGTAATAACAAAAACAAGTTTAATGGCAGCTTTCTCACAAAAACAGTAACCCAAATTCATACAGCAAATGCGGGGGAGAAAGGGACAGTTAGGTTGTGCCAAAAAAAACACACCAAAAAGACAAAACCAAAACTTAGCTGAGCTCTTATCCTAGAAAATCAAGAAAAGGAAAAGACCCTAATCCTCAACTCAAAACAAGCTCAAAATTACATGGGTGGCACCAACCTACTTACCCTAGTGTTTCTAACAGAAAGGACTCTACCCCCTCTGGGTCCCCAGACTTACCTAGTCCTCTTTACTCCCACCACAACCTTCAAACAAAAGAAATACACCAGAGGCGCTTTACATATGTGCCAAACAATTCTAAGGGAAGAGAGCCGCACCCAGCCACAGGTGAGTCTCCTTATCAATGTGTGCACTCCTGGTTTGTCCAATCAAAGCCTCCTTTCTCTGATTAGCTGGAGATCCCCAAATTGACGCCAGCCTGCAGTATGTGTACCTGAGGAAATGGCAAACAAAAGAAGAGGGAAAGAAAGCATGCAGCCTGCAGACACGTAACACAAGAAATGTCTTTCACTTGTGTGAAGATGAGCAGCTTCAAAACTGACATTGTGAGATAACATTTATATATTTAGTGCAACTTAAAAAGATGCAACAATGTCTCACTGTTTGGGATCTGCAGCAGAGTAGCTGTGCTAGACATGAAAGTGAAATAGTCAGATGATTTTAAACAGAGGCACAGCTACTGATACCAGAAATCTTCTCTATAAATCACCATTTAACCAAAAACGAAACCCTTCTTGTAAAGCTGGACGCATCATATATAGTCATCACCCTGACTGACAAACTATCAGACTTCCTTATCCCTGAATAGCTTAACACAACTTACACATGCAAACACTTTAACATTGTTCTTTTATGAACTTTATGTCTTTCTGTTTCTCACATGTATTCAAATTAAGAAGTCCACATATGCAATGCTGTATAATCAGTTCAATCAAGCCAACACAATTATTTACTATACAGATCAATTAAATTAATGTTGTTGCACTCACAACATTATCTTACTTCATCTTATTCTTTTTTTTTTCCATTGGTTTGTTTCTAATTGTTCTGTTTGGGGCTACGTCTACACTAACCCGGATAAACTTGAAAACGGCACTTTCGTCTAAAAACGCTCCACGTCCACACTATCGTTTTCAATCGTTTCAGAACAGTTGTTCATCCACACTGAAACGACTGAAAACACTTACGTTCCTGTACTGCGCATGCGTGAAACGCAAGACGATTCGACCTGCGTCATTTCTGTCTGTCATTTATTTACTTTCCAGCTCTTTGAAACATCGCAGCAAAATCGAGGAAAAGCAAAAGTTTAAAGTTTTTTAAATGGATTAACAATGAGGTGGAGTTGTTGCTGCGAGTAACACAAATGTACAAACTTGCAAAAGCGAGTGAGAATGAAAGAATTTGAAGGAAAGCTATCTGGAGCATGTACAAACTGATATTAATCTTTAATAGGGCTGTCAAAATTGATCTTAGTTATCTATCTTAGTTTGAGTGGTCACATGACTGCATCATATGATTAAAATCCGTCATCATTTTCGAAAGGCTCCGGGTTCGCTGTCCACACTGCAACCCGATACGGCGTTTTCAAACGTATCCGCTTTGGAGAGCGTTTTTAAAACGCAGCGCTTTCCTTGACCAAAAACGCCGTCCCGGTGTGGACAGAAGGCCAAAACGGAAAGAAGCGTTTTCAAACCAAAGTTTAGTGTGGACATGGCCTGGATGAACCAGCCAGTCATTGGCATCACACCCATTTGCAAGTATTTAATTCCATCCAGGTGCATTACAGAGCAAAATTGAAAAAGGTGATGACATTTTGAGATGGCATTCACGAATACAGTGTAAAAGTATAATGAGCATGTTTAGTAAAAATAAATATGAAAAAGACATTTAATTATAAAAAAAATAATCTGAAACAAACATAAAAACATTAGCAGAAATATATAAAAAGTAACTGATTTGAGATTGTAGTGGAGAAAGCTGGCACAAGTGTAGGTGTGACAGACAAAGATAGAGATGGATGGGTTACAAATGCCAATTTGGCTGTGAAACAAACAACCTGAATTCACCTCAACCCTTCCCCTCCGCCATACCTAACTATCTTGATCAGGAATGACAGAGCTTGGGTGCAGGCCAGAGCCTTTTAACTGACACATGATGGATATGGACACATCTCTCCAAAGAAAAACATAGTAGGGTAATTCCAGAAAGCCATGTTGCTGTTCTTTTTTCTCTTCTTCTCTTTAAAAATGTATTTCAGAAAATCATGTCCCATCCTCTTTTTTTTAAAACCACACCACCTGAACCTCCTCAGTCTGGATGATGGAAGAGAAGGAACATTTTTGAATCTGAGAATGTCATCATCAAGAAAACGAGCTGCTGGATGAGCTCACACTACAACCTTCAATCACACACACTGTGCGCCTGCACGCACACACATGAAAACCAACCCCTCACTCACTCAGTCCCACCCTTTACTGGCCTGGGCTGGTAAATAGGGCCGGGTGTGTGAGAATCTCATTACCGCAACACAAAGCCGAGTTTCCTCTGAGGATTGGTGAAAGAGAGAGTGAGACAGTGTTTGTGTATGCAAAAGTGAAATAGAGCACAAGTGTGCATGTGCAGGCATGGCTGTTTCCAAAGTGTGTGTGTGTGTGTGTGTGTGTGTGTGTGTGTGTGTGTGTGTGTGTGTGTGTGTGTGTGTGTGTGTGTGTGTGTGTGTGTGTGTGTTAGGCAAGCTCAATCAGCAGCAGGCTGATGGTGAGGGAGAGTGAGGCAGCTGGGGCCTCCTGCCCAGGCCTTCAATTTCCCTCCCAGTCCAGCCACTGGAGTGTGTAATTACTATGGGGCCGGCCTGGGGGCTGGCATGGAAGTGCAAACACACACACACACACACCATCTCTCAGTATCCACCCTACCGCAACCGCTACCACCCCCCAAGTCACACACCTCCCACTAATAGCCTCCACATACACAGACACACATACATATATAGATATATACACACACAGTTAAGAAACACATCAGCCTCCCTCCCTTGGCCTGTAGTTCATCCTGATGCCCCATGTTGCCCTGGGGTGGCTGAGCATCTATGATCCGCAACTGAGAGCACAATATGAAATCCCTCGCAGCTCCCACTTCACAGACACGCTGGAAAGTATCCACTCCTCCACCATGACACAAAGTATGGATTTCATATTAATCTATACTATATTTCTCCTTGTGATTTGCTGTGGCATTTAAAGCTATTTTTATTAGTTTTTTTGAATAAAAGTATAACAGTTTGTTCAGAAGATTTGTCTCTTGTCCAACCAAAAGAGTAAAAAACTTTCTCCTTGATTTAGTGGAATTAACATGTTACTGCAAGTATAACTGCGGAAGGACACCGTGGGATGGGAATGACCATATCGGACTACATCTGGATATCGTCACTTCTATATGTGATCACATCTCAGCCATGAGTAAATTCAGTATGTACAGCAGATCCACAGTCTTCCTGCTTCTCTTGACAAAAGATGGCTGACCAGTGAATACTGAGTTACTGTTAATATCATAGACTGTAAATAAAAAACAGTCATCTTTGGGTTCTGTACTCTGCCGCCATGTTTAATTTTTGATTTTTGGTTAGCAAGATGCAAGGATAAACTGTACAGGTGAAATACACAGACACAGATATGTGGTGATTAGTGGTAAGTAACATACTAACAAAAATACATTTTCACTCACCAAGAAGTGGGCAAAAATTTGCTGTTGTGCAATTATTCAATTAAAAATACTCCAAAAGGAAGAAGCAGTACAAACACCGTCAGGAGATCCACTTCAGAGATTGCAATTAGCAAAGGTTATTCCTAACAGAGAGCAGTCAGCTACAGATTCCCATCAATGCAGCCACATCCCTTATTTTAGGCTTTAACACTATTCAAATGCATGAACTGTAAATCTGGCATAAAAATGAGAGTTTTGACTCCAACTATAAAAAGAAGAAATGTCAAACAGAGTCTTGTTCTTAACAACTTAGAGGAAATATTTAAGGTGCAGAAGATTCCATCAAGCTCCTCCTCATTTTCCTGAGACGAACTGCAGGAATCTCCCAGGTAAGAGGCGATGGTGGCACTCGGCTGGTAGGTTGGCGGTTCAGCAAAAGAACACGTGTGTTTATAAATCCAGTCTGTCCTTTGTCAGAGCATTGCTCTCTTCTCTTCTATGTTCATGTTTTTTGGACGACAGGACGACGAAGATTCTTGTTACTTTCTGTTAGATTTCTGATCCCATGCATTTTGGATTCAAACTCAAATAAACGTCCATTTTTACGTTCACCTGTTTATCCCAAGAGTCTGGTCCTTAGTGGCAGGTACCTAATAGGTTGTTGATTTCTTCTGCGTTGTCTTATATAATCCAAGACTTACTCAATGGTATTAAGATCAGAGCTCTGTGAGAACCAAACCTTCTGTCACAGGATGGTTAGTGTTGTAATTTTTGTCTGCAAGTTGTTGCTATATTTTACTTAACCAAAATAATAAACTCGTAATGCAAAAAAAAAACAAAAAACGTTTTAACTTTAAAGTATGAACACAGCCTTCACACATCAGTTTTTGACGTTTAATATTTGAAACCATGAGCAAAGTGTTTTTCCGGGGGATATTTAACAAGCTGCGCTTCATGCTCACATGGTAGATAACTTTTCAGTCATAAGGTAGGCCCACCCACAACCATTGTTTTTATTGTCTTTTCAGACAGTAATGACAAACAAACGTCACAAAATAAGCATCATGTCGTATTAAATAAGATTAGAAATGTATGAACTCACCAGAAAAACATTCAAAGACGGCATGGAGCTCAGGGATCTCAGTCTGGTAACATTTGCGATCAATCCAACCAGGCAAGATGATCTCAAGCTAATTTCAGGGATTTCTTTTGTACAACCAGTTCTTGTTAATATGTAAAGGGATTTTTTGGCATGTGCATTGAAATGATGTTGGCACAATGTTTCACTGGTCATCTTCTAAACATGCAGATAAATACCTTAGGATCTGTACATTTACTCTATTCTAATTTTTTGGATTAAGAAATTCGATACCATGTGCATGATTAAAGATAGAAACTAATTTGTATGTAGTGGCAAATCAAGATGCAGCATGTCTATTACTAAAAAAAAGATTTAGAAGAAGCAAGTGCAGACTTAACACTCTGTGTGATGGTTGTTTCTCTAGTTGCTGGTGTGAAGCTGCAGTTTGTAAATCTGCGGGTGGGATGTGTGCACTTGTTTCAGCAGCCT
This sequence comes from Pelmatolapia mariae, assembly GCF_036321145.2. Classification (NCBI taxonomy): domain Eukaryota; kingdom Metazoa; phylum Chordata; class Actinopteri; order Cichliformes; family Cichlidae; genus Pelmatolapia; species Pelmatolapia mariae. The sequence continues at coordinate 3,040,589 of NC_086239.1, read as the reverse complement.
TAAAACAATAGGCAGACTTGAGAGAGGCTCTTTGATATAACCACATTTTAATGGGACACACACTTATAGCGTGCTTGACAGTATCTGATTGAGACACTGTGGTTTTCTCCATATCGTAATGCACTCACTTCTTGTGTCTAGCTTGTGAGTGTGCATATGTGCACGTGTCCTCCTCGACGCAGTGGGAACACGCACATTCGCTCACTGGTGGGCCCTGGGACAGGCAGACAATTAAACAGGTCAGCGTGGGGTAACCGTGGCCAGCCTGCGGGGGGCGGTAGACGCGCAGCTGGAGGTAGCAGGACAGGCGAGAACAGCAACACCTCCAACGGACATGCTCTCTGTTTCACAGGCAGACACTGAGGGACACACACACACATACAAACACACACACCCAGCCGGTAGGAGAGAAAGATGATTAAGAAGTTAGAGTGGAGGAGATGGAGCACTTCTGGACAGTGACGTGAACTCTGAACCTCTAAAATTACACAAAGAGGTAATTTCACAATTTTGCCCAAAAATGCAACAAAACATAAAAGAACTACAGGAAATTTAACAGACAATCATTTCTTCTCCTTTAACCATTTCCCCCTGAGGTTTTACAGAATTAATTTATAGTTATGGAAACAGAAGAGCACTAGATGAGGGAGCTGAAGTTTTCTTGACCTGTACATACAAACTGAGTTTTTATTGTCCTTTTGGCCTTTACCCTGCGTTGTTCTCTAACTACTGAATGCTATTTTACATGTTTTTCTTTAACCTTTGCTCCACTGAGAGTGTGGGGGTTTTTTTGCTGCAGAGATGTTACAACAATTAAGAAAACAGGTGCCTCACAGTGTCTAACAAACTTCAGCCGTGGCTCCTCTGTGATAAAAGCAGATTAAAGCTTTTCTCTATGTTTGCGTGGTAACTGATTGCCAAGGCAATGCTATTCTTGTTTGCTATTGCAGCCGAGGCGGAATTACCTCGATTTTGTACAAAATAGTCAATTAAATTAACTGTGAAAGGCTATTTATTTTGACCTGGGGATACATTTTTTTTTCTCTCTTTTTCTTTCCTCTCATACGCGTTGTAAATGGGGTGGGGGAGTGAGGGGTGGTGGGGACAACAGAAGATGAGAAATTGGCAGCAGAACAAAGACAGAGGATTCAGCTGAAGTCCCAGAGTTGGAGTCACACTGCCATCAGGTGGAGATCGGCTAACACTGCAGATTTGACAGGAAATGTGTAAGAAAGTATTTCTGTGAAGGAGAGTGCAGCCACAGTGCTGTTTTCATTTATGTATCGTCTCCACATTCAACAGTCTTGTTCTCATGATAACCATAATTAGATATTTTGTGTGCTGTGCTTCAGCAGTGTCACGTGGGCCTACAAGTTTTCTGCATCACACTGCACCTGGTTATATAGATAGTGTGCAAATGTTTTAATGATGAAAGATGTAACTAGTAATTGAACTAGTACTTTAATTTGACAGGGAAAAATTCAAATAGAAAAATACTCAAAACAGACTAGATGTACATTTGCCATTAGTTAGGGGTTACTGCGGCAAGGTGGTGCAATGATTAGCAGCTCACGGCAAATGAGATTCTAGCTGACTGGAACTTTAATGTTTGTGGCATGTTCTCCCTGTACATGTGTGGGTTTCCACTGGGTACTCCAGCTATGCCACACAGTCCAAAGATATACACGTTAGGTTAACGATGATTTCAAATCGTCGTAGGTGTCAGTAAAGGTAAAATAAACAGCTTGTTGTATAAAAGCACTCTGATAACCTGTAAAACTAGAAAAGCACTATTGTACTAGTGCCATTCCATTCCTTATACAGTAGAAGTCAAAGTGCCACTTCAATTCACTTTAACGAATAAAAACATATATTTATTACATCTAGCTTCGGTGCATGCAACCAGAGCAAAGCATTTTACTTTTGTAACTGTCTCTTTTCCTTTGCAAAGGACATTAGAGTTAAGATGGGTTGGGTTATCTTTACTTAACCTTTCATTTACACCTGGCTAATATCTGGACGTGGACTATTCAGTTCATTTCAGTTTTATTTATACAGTGCCAAATCACAACAGCAGTCACCTCAAGACGCTTTGTATTGTAAGGGTAGACCCTACAATAAAATCATTCTTCAACAAGCAAAAATCTAAAAGGCATTTTGTGTGATGGTTTTTTGCTATTGTTGTTGTTTTCTCCTTGTTTAACATTACAGTTTCACACTATACATGTGAACCTTTAAACTTGATAAATTTAAAATAAAGATGAAATCTGTAATAATGCAATCAAAATGAATATCCAGTCATTTTACTGAAATTACCCAAAAAATATATCTGTGTACAATTAATACCAGCAGTGCAAATGCAGACTAGTCAGCCATATATGGTTTTGCATCACCAACTGAATGCATGTAAACTCCCTGTGGTAATACAATTCTGACAGTGTGAGCTATGGCAAGGCTTTGTTTTTTGCCTATATGAGACGCATTCCCTCACCTGAGAATCTGTAGTGCTCTTACAGCATATTGTCAGAAAAAAGGTGAATTTATTCTGAAACTCTGACCATAACCTCCACTGGTGCGTGTTAGATGTGGAAATTAAAGTTAACACGAATTATTCTTTTTTGTACTTTCACAACAAGAAAAAGTCCAATACTGAATAATATGGTAATGAAACACAAGCTAACAATTCTACAAATGTCAGATTGTAAATTAAAATGCTATTAAATTCTAGTTATTAGACATATGTCACATGTGTCAGGACTGCACCGATTTAATTAATTATTCTAAAAAAAACTGTTTGACTTTGTCAAATTTAACATGAGTGTTAAGAAATGGGTTTTCAGGGCCTTCACTTGTCCCTCACTACACCCAGCCAAACAACCAAATTTTACCCATGATGTAGTGTAGAGGCATGACACAAAACAGGAAGGATGTGGTCACAGCTTTTATCCAAACCAGCCTATCGATGATTTGAAATTAAAGGACACAATGCTGCGTTTACAGTAAAATGTATTTTCATACAGTTGTCTTGATCCAAATAAGATGTCCACACACACACAAACACATATCAAAACCTCATTCCAGGTTTAAATAGGATTTAAAAGAATGTACAACACAATGATGTTTGTTAGTACAGCTCAGCATGAGGGAGATTTATCTTCTAACAGATGCATCCCAACACCAAGTGACATCCAAATGAAAACAAATAGACAAAAAACACAATACAGCAGCAGAAACATAAGGGTTTGCACACATGCATGCGCACATGGTGTCTAGTTAAATGAGGCATGTGATACACTGTAGTGGAATGTGTGTGACAGTAAGACAGAGAGAATAATTGTGACTGCGAGATAGAGCAAATGATGAGCTGGAGGGGAAGTAAACAATGCCAGTTCCTGTGATAGACTGCAGAACACTTTCCATCTCATTGACTTTGAATAATTTTTCACATCAAATGAAAAGTAATTACATCACAACAACTCATGCTGAATGGTTTCCTCTCACTCTATCTTTGTGTATCTGTGTGTGTAAACCAAGATGAGTATTTATGTTGGTCAGTGATTCAATTGACTCATTCATTATGTCGAATAAAAGGTGATGGTAGACTTTGCTGTTTGTAGTGTACCTCATGTTTTGAGAACGAAACCCTTTTGAGATGCTACATTGTATCTAGGACGAGAGTCACAAGAGTGAATGCACAATGAGCAACATATGCTAAACTGTGGCATGTAAAAATGCAGCAAGTACAACATTGGGATTCTTTCTGTGTTTATGTATATTTTTACCCTAAAATTTGCTCAGCATTATGAATAAATTCTGTTTTAACTAATGACACACAAGCCATTTTACTGTTTCTACCTCCATACTGAAAACATCATCCACACATTTGGTGTTGATGTCTCATTTGGAAAACAAACTTGCACATATGAATATGGTTTTAGCAGAAAATCATCCAATAATTAGCTTATGCTGGTTATAAAGAGATATTGCACCTAAGTTTAGTCTGATGCCAGACCTGAAAGGCTCCCTCTCTTTGCCCTCAGTATTGTACCATTTTAACAAGCTTGAAAGTTGACATTTGGCATTTCCTTTATTCTTCAACCCCGCCCAAACTCTCTTAAGCACACCTGTTTTGGAATTCCTACTTCTTTCTAGTGGAACCAGGTCACTAGTGTTTAATGATGTTAATAAATATAACAGGGTATTCTGGATCTCTAGTCTTCTTGAAGAACATTCAAAGATGCTCTTTTTTATGTTGGCTGCCTTTTATTCTATTCTCTGTTAAGATGATCCCACACTGCTTCAATAATGTTGACATCTAGGTTGGGGAGGCCAGTCCATCACTCATAGTCTTCTAGTGTGTATTTTTCTATCCAGGTGGGTTTTTACTGCATTGGCAGTGTGTTTGGGATCACTGCTATACAGAAAAATGAAGCTGTTGCCAATCAGATGCTTCCCTGATGGGACTGCATGGTGGATCAAAATCTGACAGTATTTTTCTGTGTTTAAAATGTCATCAGTGTTGACAAGGTTCCCAAGGGCACTGGCTAAAATCCAGCTCCCATCTGTGAAACAGCATCCACTGTGTTTTAGAGATAATCATAAACACTCACTGTTGCCTCTCTCCTGACCTCATTTGCTCATACTGATGGCAGTCTGAACCAATTCTAATTCCGATTCATCCCTCTATAAGACTTGCTGCCACTGATTTTCAGTCCACTTCTTGTGTAACTTGGCTCCTCATGCTTTTCTTCCCACCTGCCTTCCTTAAGAAGAGCTTCTTGACAGGTAACCTCAAACACAGACCGTTTCTGATGGGGTTTCAGCAGTTGATCAAACCAACATTTGAAAATGAGTGAAAATGCAGCTAATGTCCAAAGAAAAATTGTGAAAGAACTTTAGAAGCTTTGGAGAACTGCTGCTCAAGATCATGTTTAAAAACTACAAGAAGGTCTGGCTCCCTGCAAGCAAAATATAATTAAATGACCAATGGTTCAAGACTTGCACAGCATTGTATATAACAAGCTAAATGTTTCAAAATCAGCAAAGCAAATCAGAATTTTAAATGTCTAATTGTTAACATAAGACATATGTATTGCATGAAGTATACATAAGTCTATAATTTGTTGGACAAGACACTTTTTAAAAACTTTTTCTCTTTACACCACCACAATATATTTCAAATAAAACAATCAACATGTGATTCAAGGCAGACTTTCAGCTTTAATTCAATTTCATGTTTAGGAAGTACAGCACTTTTTATACAAAGATGCTGGTTGTCAAAGACTCAAAAATAATTGAGTAATCTCACATAATTTTAATTATGCAAGCCATTTCTAATACTTGGATGAAAATCCTTAATATCAATGACTGTCTGAAGAAGCCATAGACATCACCAAATGCTGGACTCCCTCCCTTGCTCTGCTAGGCATTTACTGCAGCCACCTTCAGTTGTTCATCGTGCTTATTTGTGGGTCCTGCTGACTTCAGAAACTGAAAAGCACACTCTGAGATTAGGTGACTGACTTAACCATTAAAATTATCCCAGATATGGCAGAACTTGTAAAAACAGTCTTGACCTGGGGAAACGGGAAGGTTTGGCAGCAGTTCCTGTCAAAGGCAAACAAGGAACAGGAAAAGTGTCAGGAGAGAGGCAACAGTGTTGGGAAGGTTACTTTTCAAATGTATTCCACTACAGATTACAGAATACATGCCCTAAAATGTATTTTGTAACGTATTCCGTTACGTTACTCAGTGAGAGTAACGTTTTCTGAATACTTTGGATTACTTGAGATATTATCATGCTTTTTACAACTACATGAATGTACTATTGCTGTGTGATTTATTACTATTACTGAAGGTACTCACCATTTTTGCAGCGATCTCGTATAGAAAACTATTCCGTGCTTATATAACACAGGTAGGCGGCCGTAGTAAAGGGACCTCTGGCTAATACGTCGGATTCGTAGCCGAAAACTAGCTTTATTTGTTGTCTGGGTCAACTTTGCTAGCGAGAGACAGAGAGAGGCGTTGAAAGGCTGCTCCAACGGAACTTATTGTTTCGGAGGAAAACACGAACACAGTGTACAGTCGAGTCTTAATACCGTACTTACAACTGGGCTCGTCAGGCACTCTTTTTGGCTGCAGTGGTTATTATTATATTTACATGCTTCCAGCTCCCGTTTCTGGTCAGTGACAGCTCGTACTTTTCCTTTCTCTCCCTCGCTCACAGACACATAACGGGTATGGCAGTCCATTCTCCCTGCAGCACGGACTACACTGCCCATGAGGCTACATTCTTTAGGGCGATGCCTGTAACACTCTGCCTATTGCCTTCATATTAAATCATTTTTGCATAATAATTTTTAAAAATATTTCTTCATGTCATGAGAGGTGACATGGGCCGCGAGATTGAGACACAGGCATTAGAGCCTCTTAATGTGTGTTTTGTTTGGGTTTCCACCAGCGTGGAATTACCAAAAATAGAGAGGACACAGCCTAACATATGAAACAGGAAAAGACCGCCGTGTAATCCATTTATTTCAACAAAGTAACTGTATTCTGAATACCACCTTTTTAAACGGTAACTGTAACGGAATACAGTTACTCATATTTTGTATTTTAAATACGTAGCGTCGGTACATGTGTTCCGTTACTCCCTAACACTGAGTGTAACACCAAGCAGCTCGCTGCTTTCCGCGTCGCTCCACTCAAGCCCTCTCTCCACAGCTCTTCAGTTCTGCAGCAGCAGCTTTGGCAAAAGGACACCAAGGTGAATTTAAGCAAAGTGACTATGCAAGCGAGGGAGCCAAGGTTGAGTAATGAGTCCAGTGCAACGATTTGGCGACAACTGAGGAAACAGGATAGGAAACAGGAATGTAGCCAGAATGAAATCAGCCTGACTGCATTCAGGTGTGTAGTTCGGTAGCCAGTGTATAATTAACAATGGGCTAGACTAAACTGGTGTAAGTTGTCAGGTGGACTAATAAAGCAATGTAGCTGATAGTGTGAAGCACCCAGATACTCCAGATAACATAAATAGTAAAATTTTGTGTCAAGTGGTGTAACTACAGCGTAGTTGTTTGTGAAGAACGTGCAACATTTGAGTTTAAAAGTAAATCATATCAAAGATATTATCATGCTAGAGACAACAATGTTTTTTAAAGCCACTTACAGGTACGTACAGGTTTTTTGGTATGTACCTATAATTACATACATATACTCAGAATTTGAGTAAATTGTAAGTATAAGTCAAACTGGTATGGTTATTTTAATAGAGTAAAAAAAATATTTTCATGAAAATATCTAAACCAAAGCTCACCAAAGCCTCATCACAAATGGTCACAATAAAATGGTCAAACTTGAGAGGGTGACTGTCAAACAGCCATTGCTAAGTAAGGAAAATAGGAAGAAAGTTTGCCAAATTACACAAGACCTGAATTAAAAATTAGTGTCATTAGTAAGAGAGGTACAGTGCCTTACAAATCCACTGTCAAGGAATTGGACCCAAAGTGTCATGGTCCGTGGCAGTGTCTGAGGTTTTTTTCACCTGTGGCTGCTGGTCTCCTGTCCATCCCTTTGGGGTGGAGCTTCCTGCATCTCACCTGGGCCTCATCTGCAAGGAATCAGGGGGAGAGCTACTTAAACCTGTGCAACCTGCCCTCCACAGTGGTAACCTAGGTAGCTCTTCAGTAAAAACCTTTTTTTATTTGTTTCCTTGTGTAACCCTGTTGTCCCCTATGTTTAGAGGTAATTGTGTCCATGGACTGGACAACTGTTTAGCCTTCTCTCTTGTTTGCTATTACATCTTGGATAATCTGGAAATTCCCATGAACCTCCCCTCCTCAGAGCCTTCAAAGCCCAGACTTGCAAAGTAAGGAGAATAAACCAGTAATAAACCTTTTGATATCTTGACATGTTCGCCACAGCCATTTCCATGCTTTTTGCAAAATCCACTGACATCTGCATTTCTCCTTCACACCATTACTACCCAACAACTCTTCTCCCTTCAGCTTCATGTGCATTGAAATCAGATCCAATCACTACTCTCTGTCTCGAACAAAAATGAACAAACATAGAAAATTAGTCAACCAATGGATGGACTTATGCCTAGCTGTCAAGGAACCCCAAAATAGTCAACTTTATGCCAAATATTGGCCTAAACAGTTTTCAGTGCTAATGAACTTCAATCACTGACAAACTTCTGTTTGACTAACAAACAATTCAATATTCAATTCATAAATTCAAGAGTCTCCTAAAGCAGCTCCTATACATGTCGTACATACTCCCAGACATGTCTGCAACTGCTAAAAGAAACACGGGATTAAATAGCAGGATGTTTAGAATAGAGGACGAGGACAGTTAGAGAGAAGTAAGAGGTAAAAGTGAAAGGTCCTTAAATACACTAGGCTAAATCAACCCTTTTCTTAACTCTACCCATGGGTCACATAATCTAAAAGACAAACTGACAGGAAGGTTATTGCAAACTTGAAATAGCCAAGAAGATGAACCCTCAGGATCCTTTGTCCCCACCAGAACTGCAGCCACACAGCCCTTACACATTCTGCTCTTCCAAGTTTTTTGTATTAAGGTTGTGTTGTGCAAACCATTTAGATTTCAAACTCAACTTAATCTAGAACAGTGGTAAACTTTTTTTGCTGGGCCCCCCTTTGTTTTACAAGAAAAATGTTCGCCGCCCCCCCGCGCATGCACGTGCGCACGCACACGCACAAACACATCCTCCAACCACACACACCCATATTTTGCTCCATTGTGGTTTATTTCACACCTCAAACATTTAGTAAACAATTAAGCAAATACAAGTAATCTGCAATAAATTACAGGTGGTAATAAAATAAACTACTAACTCTTTTACGCTACGTCCGCACCTACACGGGTATTTTATTTGAAAACGCAGCTGTTTCGTCCTCACGTAAACGGCGTTTCGAATCACCGAAAACAGAGATTTTTTAAAAGTCCCTTTTTGCGTTTACGTGTGGACGAGGAATACAGAGTTCCTCACTAAACGTCAAAGGTATGTGCCTTTTTTCAAGTCACGCTGTGCGCCACGTTATTGTTTACATGAGATGAATTGCAGATAGAGACAAAATACTGTTAATCTGACTATCTTCAGGTTTTACACGCTTACATACACACGCAGTTACTGTCCCTCCATTTAGAAAGGCAGAGGCATCACGCTGTGATTATTTTACATGTAGTTGTTTTTCCTGTGTAATAATATTCAACATTGCTATCAATACATTTTTCAAAACATGCCTCTCTGTGCAAAATGGGTTTAAAAACATAAACAGCTGTGGGATACTGTTTGTCCATGATTTGAACCGAGGGAACAAATCGTGGCAGGATCAGCCTGATATTATTTGTATCCCACTGTAACTTTACTGTATAAAGAGCTAACATCTCCAAAATGTCAGGAGTAGTTAGTCGTTACAACAAGTGTTTGTGAACTAAAAATCAAGAATGTGGGATACCGTTTGTCTGTGATTTGAACAGCCCAGCGCGTGCTCCCGACACAGGGAAAACCAATTATGCAGGGGAGACCTACCTCGGCACTTGTGCAGGTGAAACCAAGGGAAGATATGCTTCATCATATTTTCTAGTCTTTGGCTTGGAATGAAGTTGGTTTGGAAACATATTCAGCGATGCTTCATCTCCTGCTTTGCGTTTCTGTAGGCGCCCCGTGCTAGCAGTGTCCAAGCATTTTGCTTTTTTCCCCCCCTTTTCATGCCGCGCCCCCCCCGCCATGGCTCTGCGCCCCCCCTAGGGGGCGGGCCCCACACTTTGGGAAGGTCTGATCTAGAATGTCTTATGCTGTCAAAATTTGATGTGATTCTGTTTTCTACATCTGTTTCCACGATGATGGAAGAGATAAAGCCCCAATAAGTAACTGCCTATAGACGACACAGAGATCTAGTCCAAGGTCTCACTCCCAGACAGGACACCATTGGCACCCCTTTTGTTATAAAAGAGGCTCAGTTATATATCAGCAATAGATCCAATGTACTTTGGTTTACTGGAAAAGGCTACCATTTATATGTGGATAACTGTTTTCCAAAAGCTTGCAATATTGGTTATATAAATAAATAAATCAGAAAGAGAAGCGATGAGTTGTCTATAAGACGGCAACCTCCTCTTTGTTATGTGGAAGATCATTAGGGTCATAGTGTGCAGCAGTTTTCATGGAGCGTATAAAAGTGGCTACACATTCAGGAGCATGGTGGAAGCTGGGCTCTGGCACTGATGACATCAGGGATTCCAATAATAGCTACATACATACATACATACACACATATATATATATATATATATATATATATATACATATATATATATATAAACACCCATCTTGCCCCTGCGGGCGGTTTTATCCTTCAAGCTCGGGTCCTCTACCAGAGGCCTGGGAGCTTGAGGGTCCTGCGCAGTATCTTAGCTGTTCCCAGGACTGCGCTCTTCTGGACAGAGATCTCCGATGTTGTTCCCGGGATCTGCTGGAGCCACTCGCCTAGCTTGGGAGTCACCGCACCTAGTGCTCCGATTACCACGGGGACCACCGTTACCTTCACCCTCCACATCCTCTCGAGCTCTTCTCTGAGCCCTTGGTATTTCTCCAGCTTCTCGTGTTCCTTCTTCCTGATATTGCTGTCATTCGGAATCGCTACATCTATCACTACAGCCGTCTTCTTCTGTTTGTCTACCACCACTATGTCAGGTTGGTTAGCCACCACCATTTTGTCCGTCTGTATCTGGAAGTCCCACAGGATCTTAGCTCGGTCATTCTCCATCACCCTTGGGGGCATCTCCCATTTTGACCTCGGGACTTCCAGGTTATACTCGGCACAGATGTTCCTGTACACTATGCCGGCCACTTGGTTATGGCGTTCCATGTATGCCTTGCCTGCTAGCATCTTGCACCCTGCTGTTATGTGCTGGATTGTCTCTGGGGCATCTTTACACAGCCTGCACCTGGGGTCTTGCCTGGTGTGATAGACCCCAGCCTCTATGGATCTCGTACTCAGAGCTTGTTCTTGTGCTGCCATGATTAGTGCCTCTGTGCTGTCTATCAGTCCAGCTTTGTCCAGCCACTGGTAGGATTTCTGGATATCAGCCACCTCCTGTATCTGCCGGTGGTACATACCGTGCAGGGACCTGTCCTTCCATGATGGTTCCTCGCCTTCCTCCTCTTTCTTGGGTTTCTGCTGCCTGAGGTATTCACTGAGCACGCTGTCAGTTGGGGCCATCTTCGTGATGTATTTGTGGATGTTTCTTGTCTCATCCTGGACTGTGGTGCTGACACTCACCAGTCCCCGGCCCCCTTCCTTCCGCTTAGCGTACAGCCTCAGGGTGCTGGACTTGGGGTGAAACCCTCCATGCATGGTCAGGAGCTTTCTTGTCTTTATGTCAGTGGCTTCTATCTCCTCCTTTGGCCAGCCTATTACCCCAGCAGGGTACCTGATCACGGGCAGGGCGTAGGTGTTGATAGCCCGGATCTTGTTCTTACCGTTCAGCTGACTCCTCAGGACTTGCCTGACCCTCTGCAGGTACTTGGTGGTTGCAGCTTTCCTAGCGGCCTCTTCATGGTTCCCATTCGCCTGCGGGATCCCCAGGTACTTGTAACTGTCCTCTATGTCTGCAATGTTGCCTTCTGGTAGTTCAATCCCCTCAGTTCTGACTACATTCCCTCTCTTTGTTACCATCCGACTACACTTCTCCAGTCCAAACGACATTCCAATGTCATTGCTGTATAGCCTGGTAGTGTGTATCAGTGAATCGATGTCTCGTTCACTCTTGGCATACAGCTTGATGTCATCCATGTACAGGAGGTGGCTGACAACCGCTCCGTTTCGTAGTCGGTATCCGTAGCCAGTCTTGTTAATGATCTCACTGAGGGGGTTCAGGCCTATGCAGAACAGCAGTGGGGACAGAGCATCTCCTTGGTAGAGTCTGGTCTTGCAGTCTCGGCTGACTGTTCTGTCTACCAGTAGCTGGTGTTTTGCGCCTCTGGTATTCTTACCGATCCCTTTCTGTGCCCCGCTCATGTATTGACCCATGTGCCTGTTCATCTTAGCCGATATGATGCCTGACAGGAGCTTCCATGTAGTACTGAGGCAGGTTATTGGTCGGTAATTGGATGGGACCGGTCCCTTCTGGGGGTCCTTGGGGATCAGGACCGTCCGACCTTCGGTTAGCCATTCCGGGTGTCTCTCGTTAACTAGCAGCTGGTTCATTTGTGCTGCCAGACGCTCGTGGAGTGCAGTCAGCTTCTTCAGCCAGTAGGCGTGAACCATGTCGGGCCCTGGTGCTGTCCAACTCTTCATACTGGAGACCCTTTCTTGGATGTCTGCCACTGTGATGGTTACCGGACCCTGTTCAGGGAGGTCGCTATGGTCTGCCCTCAGATCCACTAGCCACTGAGCATTGCCGTTATGGGTTGCGTCCTTCTCCCATATGCTCTTCCAGTATTGCTCCGTCTCCAGCCTTGGTGGTGCTGTTCTCTTATTGTTCCCTTGCCACTGAGAGTACACCTTTGCTGGTTCTGTGGAGAACAGCTGGTTTATTCTCCTGCCTTCTATCTCTCTGGTGTACCTCCTCAAGCGGCTGGCCAAGGCTGTGAGTCTTTGCTTGGCAGTTTCCAAGGCCTCAGGTATGGACAGCTTGCTGTATTTCTTATGCACCTTCTTTGTCGCGCCTTTCTGCAACTCCGTTAGTTGGCTAACCTCCCTCCGTGCTACTTTGATCTTAGCCTCTAGCCTCCTTCTCCATGGAGGGTACTGCCCCTTGTGGCTGTTCAACTTGTAGCCAAGCATCTCACTGATCACTGCTGCCGTAGTGTAGATCAGCTTGTTAGTGTCGGTAATCGTGGTTGTAGGTATCATCCGTAGTGCTGCATTAACATCATCTAGCAGACCTTCTGAGGGTACTTCACGTAATCTTGGTAACCGGCTACGGGGGATCCAGGTTTCAAGCTTGGCCATGATCCTATTTTTCAGGTCAGTTCCTCTCGCACTCAACGATCCTTCTTCTATCGCACTTGGGGCTATGTACCAAGTATATATAGTATATATATATATAGTATATATATATACACATATATATATATATATAGTATATATATATATACATACATATATATATATATATATATATATATATACATACATATACATACATATATATATATATATACATACATATATATATATATATATATATATATATATATATATATATATATATATATATATATATACATACATACATACAAGCTCCCAGGCCTCTGGTAGAGGACCCGAGCTTGAAGGATAAACCGCCCGCAGGGGCGAGATGGGTGTTTTATATATATACATACATACATATATATATATATAGATAGATAGATAGATATACATAGCTGGCAGTGATGGGAATAACGGCGTTACAAGTAACGGCGTTACTAACGGACTACACGCCTTTGGAGCAGAGGATCAACAAGGTCCGTGTCAGGTGTTGAACAAGCATCGGTGGGCAAGAGACGAAAATAGGGCGTTGTTGGGGAGCTACAGCCTACCCAGTAGTGGCAGACATCCAAGAAAGGGTCTCCAGTATGAAGAGTTGGGATCTATGGATTCTTTGATACCCAACATCCACAATCACAGCAAAACAACTAGTAGCTCAGTGTTACAACATTCGAAAGAAGGGACTGCTCTCACAGCTAGAGATTGATGGATAGGAGAAGGATCGTTGAGTGCGAGAGGAACTGACATGAAAGATAGGATCATGACTAAGCTTGAAACCTGGATCCCACATAGCCGGTTACCAAGACTACGGGAAGTACCCTCAGAAGGTCTGCTAGATGATGTTAATGCAGCACTACGGACGATACCTACCTACAGCCACCATTACTGAGACTAACAAGCTAATCTACAGGTACAATACGGCAGCAGTGATCAGTGAGATGCTTGGCTACAAGTTGAACAGCCACAAGGGGTAGTACCATCCATGGAGAAGGAGGCTAGAGGCTAAGATCAAGGTAGTACGAAGGGAGGTTAGCCAACTATCGGAGTTGCTGAAAGGTGCGACAAAGAAGGTGCCTAAGAAGTACAGGAAGCTGTCCATACCTGAGGCCTTGGAAACTGCCAAGCAATGACTCACAGCCTTGGCCAGCCGCTTAAAGAGGTACACCAGAGAGATCGAAGGCAGGAGAATAAACCAGTTGTTCTCCACAGAACCAGCCCAGGTGTACTCTCAGTGTCAGGGGAACAATATGAGAACAGCACCACCAAGGTTGGAGACAGAGCAATACTGGAAGAGCATATGGGAGAAGGATGCAACCTTTAACAGCAATTATGGCTAGTGGATCTGAGGGCAGACCACAGCAACCTCCCTGAACAGGGTCAAGTAACCATCACAGTAAATGGTAAATGGACTGATTCTTATATAGCGCTTTTCTACTCTCCCGGAGTACTCAAAGTGCTGTATACAACATGCCACAATTACCCAGTCACAACCATTCTCACAAGCACTGACTCTAAACTGAGTGCTGTCTAACCACATTCATACTCCAATGGATGCATCGGAGAGCAACTTGGGGTTAGTATCCCAAGGATACTTGGCATGTAGACTGGAGGAGCCAGGGATTGAACCCCCAATCAGTAGGTGACCAGCTCTACCTCCTGAGCTACAGCCTCCCCAATAGTGGCAGACATCCAAGAAAGGGTCTCCAGTATGAAGAGTTGGACAGCACCAGGCCCCACAATGGTTCACGCCTACTGGCTGAAGAAGCTGACTGCACTCCAGGAGCATCTGGCAGCACAAATGAACTAGCTGCTAGTTGACGAGAGACACCCAGAATGGCTAACCGAAGGCCGGACAGTCGTGATCTTCAAGGACCCCCAGAAGGGGCCAGTCCCGTCCAACTACCAACCAATAACCTGCCTCAGCACCACGTGGAAGCTCCTGTCAGGCATCATAGCCGCTAAGATGAACAGGCACATGGGTCAATACATGAGTGGGGCACAGACAGGGATGGGCAAGAATACCCGAGGCGCAAAACACCAGCTACTGGTAGACAGAACAATTAGCTGAGACTGCAAGACCAGACTGACCAACTTGTGCACTGCCTGGATTGATTACAAGAAGGCCTATGACTCAGTTCCCCACACCTGGATCCTGGAATACCTAGAACTATACAAGATCAACAGGACCCTAAGAGTCTTCATCAGGAACTCAATGGGGATGTGATGTACAACACTAGAGGCCAACTTCAAGCCCATAGCCCAAGTCACCATCAAGTGCGGGATCTACCAAGGAGATGCTCTGTCCCCACTCCTGTTCTGCATAGGCCTGAACCCCCTCAGTGAGATCATTGACAAGACTGGCTACGGATACCGACTATGGAACGGAGCAGTTGACAGCCACCTCCTGTACATGGATGACATCAAGCTGTATGCCAAGAGTGAACGAGACATCGATTCACTGATTCACACCACCAGGATATAATATACAGCAATGATATCGGAATGTCGTTCGGACTGGGGAAGTGTAGTCGGATGATAACAAAGAGAGGGAATGTAGTCAGAGCTGAGGGGATCGAACTACCAGAAGGCAACATTGCAGACATAGAGGACAGCTGCAAGTACCTGGGAATCCCACAGGTAAATGGGAACCATGAAGAGGCTGCTAGGAAAGCTGCAACCAGAGGGTCAGAGGTACCTGCAGAGGGTCAGGCAAGTCCTGAGGAGTCAGCTGAACGGTAAGAACAACATCCGGGCTATCAACACCTACACCCTACCCGTGATCAGGTACCCTGCTGGGATAATAAGCTGGCCAAAGGAGGAGATAGAAGCCACTGACATCAAGACAAGAAAACTCCTGACCATGCATGGAGGGTTTCACCCCAAGTCCAGCATCCTGAGGCTGTACGCTAAGCGGAAGGAAGGAGGCTTGGGACTGGTGAGTGTCAGCACCACAGTTCAGGGTGAGACAAGAAACATCCACAAATACATCACGAAGATGGCCTCAACTGCTATAAAATGATGGTCTTGCCAAAAATTAACTATTTATTTTCAATGATCCCAAGTAAGCCATCACAAGATTGGTTCAGATCTCTAGACTCGTATATTTCTAAATTCCTTTGGAAAGATAAACCCCCACGTATCAGATTAAAAACATTACAAAGGACCAAGGATAAAGGAGGACTAGATCTGCCTAACTTCATTCACTACTTTTTAGCCAACAGGCTTCAGTTCATCTCTAGATGGTTAAAACACACCTTCTTAGATGAACCCTGGATAGATGTAGAACGGGCACTATGTAATAATCTAGAAATTTCAGACCTACCATTTATCAGCTCAAACATCAAACGACATGAATGGTTTAAAAGCATCAACATCAGCTCTTGTCTGACAGCATGGTGGGAGTTTCTAAAAATAACAGAGTCTTCACTAATCCCATGCAAACGTACACCTATCTGGAACAATCCGGACATATTACAAAACAATAATATGATCAACTTGCCAGATTGGAGTTATAAAAGAATTAAATACTTGGAACATATATTGGAAGGAACAGACTTTATTTCGTTTGACAGACTAGTTATACAATATGGGATCAACAAGAAAATTTTTTTGGAATATCAACAAATTAAATCCATAGTAAAAAAGAAATTTAATCCCAGTGAAGCTGAATTACAAACACCACCAAGTGTGGTACAATTTTTTAATCAAAAAACCCCCAAATTATTGTCAAAAATATACAGAACACTTTCTAAAATAGATGAATCAATATCCCTTCCTATTGCAAAATGGGAAGTGGATTTATCGATCAGCTTAGACCAAAACCTTTGGTCTCAGATATGCTTAAAAACCTTTCAATGGATCAGAAATCCCAGTTTGCAATTAATACAATACAAAATATTACATAGAGTGCACTATACTGGTCATAGGATGTTCAAGATGGGCTATACGTCTTCCAACAACTGCTCACACTGTCAAGCAAATACACCGGACAATTATATCCACGCTCTTTGGTTCTGTCCACCAGTTCAGATGTTTTGGCGCGAGATATGTGAAGACTTATCAAAGTGTCTGAAATGTAACAGTCCAGCCTCCCCTCTAGTGTGCTTGCTGGGCAACTTGGATGAGGTCACTACAGAAATAAACACAGCCCACAATGTTTTTACAGCCCTATGCATTGCCAAGAAAACGGTCCTCATTAACTGGAAAAATAAAAATAATCTTAATTCTAATCAATATAAAAACCATCTAATAGATCACATTAGTCTTGATACAGCCTCTGCCACCACATGTGATCAATCCCTCTGGGCTCCTTTGATCGGCTTCATCACCTAGTTGGGGTGGGGGGTCATGGTTTAGTCCTGCCTTTGCTATTGTGGTTGATATGGGGGTAGGGACGGCCTTAGGGCGTCTAGGGATTCCCTAGGGATGTTTTCCCTGGAGGGCCTAACGCGGGGGTTGTGGCCATGACCTGGTTAGGGGTTCTGGTGGCTCTTAGATGGTGTTTTCCTTGTGGCTGCGTACAGCGGAGATGGGGGAGGGTCTGTGCTGGCGGACGTTGGTTACTGGCCTGGTAGCCTGGCTGCCCCTGGGTGGGTCCGGGACGGGCGTGGAGGCTTGGGGGTCTGGGGGTGCTCCGCCTCCGGGCTGGGGCTTTGGCTGGGCCTTGGGGCCTTGGGTCCTGGTTGTTGTGTCGCCGGGGTGGTGGTCAGGTGGGTGCATGGGGGCTCAGCCCCGGTGCGGGGGACCTCTGGTGCACCGGCCCAACTGGAGGGCTCTCTAACTGGTGGGGAGGCTGTTACATCTTTGCAGGAGGTCTCCTCTCTACAAGAGCACACTCTGCAGGTGGGGGAGAGATATTGGAGAGGTGGAGAATGACTCAACCTGGGTGTCTATTGTCTTGTGTAGTCTGGGAGAAGATTGGATGATGGGGTGGGTGGTTTTCTTTGGGGTGGGGTCGGGTGGGCTGCCCCAGACTCTGTGGGGCCGGGTGGTGCTGCTGCTGTTGCCCCGGTCCGGACGGGCCTGGGCCCCCCTGCCCTGGTGGGTTCCAGAGTGTGTGGGTGCCTACTGGGGTCAGCGGGGGAGCTGGCCCCAGGGAGGGGTCGCTTGCCCCCCCTTTCTTCCCTCCCCATCCTCAGATGCCTTCCACTTCCCGCTCCACCACACCCACACACACGCAGGGCTTGGGGTGCAGGTGTGTCACCAGGGTGCAGGGAAGGCACTCCCCCTCTGTCCCCTTCCGGCCGCCTGTGTCTCAATTTTATTCCGCAACCTAGACATCTGCATTAATCATACTCTCATAACACATACATACAGGGCCTTGGGGGTGGGCACGTCATACAGCGTCCAGAGGACGGTCCGTGTATTCAAACCCACCTCTGGCACTGGTGCCCTACCCTCAATTTTAAATGCATATAGACACTGAGGGTTTTCGGGAGGAGCCGTGCTGCTCTCTGGCAGGAAGCACCATGCCCTCCTGTGTTTTAAATGCACTTTAGAACAGCACGCAGCAACACTACATATGAGCGGGCGGAGGGAGGTTTGGGGTCTCCACTCACCCCCGTTCTGTTAACCGTCAGGGCTGGGGGGCTGGGAGGAGGTGCTGGCCGTCGGATTGGGGGCTGGGATGCGGGGCCTCCCTGCTACTGCAGATAAGGAGGCGGTCTGCTTTCCTCCACCCCAGAGAGAAGCGTTACATCTCCTGGGTCTGGGTACGGTTTGCGCCTCTGGGGCGGGAGTACCCGGACCTGGGATATAGAGTATGTTTGGGGAGTGTGAATGTGTGTACAGTGTCTATTTGTGTCTGTCTCCACGTCGGGTGAGTGCTGAGTATTTGTTTGTGTATATGGGGGTGGGAATGCACGTTTGTGTCTGCGTGCGCCCGTTCGTCTGTGTCTATATGTCAGCTTGGGTCTTAGACTCCACCTCTCTGGGAACATCTCAGGCTCTCTGAGGTATGGAGGCCTATCTCCCCTCACCACACTCCCTGCCAGTGGCCGATGCCTTCAGACGTTGGTGTGTTGGTGGTTCTTGGTGTCTGGGGCTAGGCACTCATTTATGTACCGGCACACTCCTGGTAGCCGATTGGCTGGGCCTGGCCCCTTCCGGGGGGTGGGGTGCCCTCAGGCCTCTGGCCTCTGGGCCTGAGGCCCAGTCCTCTCTGGCACAGCTGGCTGCCGGCAGAGCCCGCGGGCACGTCACTGCAACCCCCTCTGGCCTCTGCTCCGTGGCTGCTGGGTGACTTCTCATTTGGGGCTCTCCTCAGCTCTTCCCAGGAGGGTGGCATGGTTGCCCCCCTGGTGGTCCTCCTTGGGTCCTCGTATTCTGGGGCCTCTGGATGTCTGGGGCCGGGATCTCCTCCATACCTGCTTCATGCCCGGGGGACGGGGATATGACTCCCCACACTCCCTAGCAGATCGTTACATGGAGAAACCTTTTGAAAACAAGCGTGCCGATCCACACAGGTGTGCACACAGGTGTACACACGGGTGTTCGCAGACACACACTACATCTTTCTTGGCTGCTACCTCAAAGCACATTGTGCGCTGTTGATCTTGCGTACTGCACAATAACATGTAATATTTAGTATCTACTGTTATCTATTGTTAGCTAGTTTATTGTGATGGTGTTGTATTTATTATGTTGCTCTTTCTTGTTTGTTTTCTCTTCTGTTTTTTCTTATCTCCATACAGGTGATCCAGGTGTTTTGTTTGTTTGGGTTTTTTTGTTTGTTTTTCTTCCCCCCTTTCTCACCATCTCTTCTCCCCTCTATTTTTCTTTCTCCCCCTCTCTTTCTTTCATTCTTTCTCTCTGTCCTATCCCCCAGTCATGTCTGTCCCGTCTGTAACAACCGAAAATTAAATCAAATAAATACATAATTATAATAAAGAAAAAAAAAAGAAGAAGAAGATGGCCTCAACCGACCGTGTGCTCAGTGAATACCTCAGGCAGCAGAAACCAAAGAAAGAGGAGGAAGGCGAGGAAAACATCATGGAAGGACAGGCCCCTGCACGGTATATACCACCGGCAGATAGTGGAGGTGGCTGATATCCAGAAATCCTACCAGTGGCTGGACAAAGCTGGACTGAAAGACAGCACAGAGGCACTAATCGTGGCAGCACAGGAACAAGCTCTGAGCACAAGATCCATAGAGGCTGGGGTCTATCACACCAGGCAAGACCCCAGGTGCAGGCTGTGTAAAGGAGGGTGGTGGAGAATGACCGAGCTAAGATCCTGTGGGACTTCCAGATACAGACGGACAAAATGGTGGTGGCTAACCAACCGGACATAGTGGTGGTAGACAAACAGAAGAAGACGGACGTAGTGATAGATGTAGCGATTCCGAATGACAGCAACATCAGGAAGAAGGAACACGAGAAGCTCGAGAAATACCAAGGGCTCAGAGAAGAGCTCGAGAAGATGTGGAGGGTGAAGGTAATGGTGGTCCCTGTGGCAATCGGAGCACTAGGTACAGTGACTCCCAAGCAAGGCAAGTGGCTCCAGCAGATCCCGGGAACAACGTCAGCAATCTCTGTCCAGAAGAGCACAGTCCTAGGAACAGCTAAGATACTGCGCAGGACCCTCAAGCTCCCAGGCCTCTGGTAGAGGACCTGAGCTTGAAGGATTGACCGCCCGCCCCAGCCTACACCTGGGGTCTTTGAAATATTTGCTGTTTATTTGCTGGTTTGTCGGTAGCGGCTCCTGAAAAGCAAGTCTACCACACATCTGTTCGACCAACGCCAGTGACCTCAAAAATTCTGTTCTTGATGCAAAACCCAAGAATGCAGAAGATCTGTGGAATGTAGTCCAGTCATCTTGGAGGCAGGTGTCAAATGCTAGTTGACTCCATGCCACACAGATGTAAAACAATGATCAGTAATAATGGTTACACAACTTAATATTAGTTCAGTGCTAAGCCCCACGCCCCTGGTACCAGGGGCAAAAGGGAGGAGATCACGTTTAATCGGTTATAACATGAGGTCAGAAATAAAAGTCCCAACATTTATGTATCCACAGAAACCTCTGAATCTCAGCTAAAATCTCATATAAACCATTTTTAAAACCTCCAAACACAACGAAAACAAGCCATGATTAAAAGAGCAGTTACGTAAATGCCCAAAAGTCCGCTAAACAAACAAAACCGAACCAGAAATTCTTCAGACTTCATGTAACCGGCTAAAGAAAGACTAATTAGCTTCCAGAGCTATCACCAATTCCTAACACCAAGTTTCACCACACTCTGACCAAAATTCACTGAGAAGAGCACTAAAACACAAATGCAGCGCAAATGCGCTAAGACAGAAATTGGCTTACTCCCGATTTCCTCTGTTATTTTTGCCCGTAGCTGATAGCCTCATGATTATCAGCAGCTACCACGGCTAACAAGGCGCATCAGAGCCACTTCCATCAACAACCTCGATTTCAGCTACAGACATGTGACTGGCCACAGTTTGGCCTTGCAACTTCTGATTGGTTGAAGAGACGTGGCAATGTTACTGTCATCCTATTGGCTCAAACGATTAAAAAGAGGTGTCAATCATGCAAATTAGCCAAAAGAAACCAAAGTTACAGCCCCTCAGAGTTTAAAGGGCCAGAGGCCAATTAAACGCTCCATGCGCACGGCAGAAAAGGCCCATTGCCATATGAATGTGTGGTTAATTCTTCAAAAATATTCAAAAGCAAGCATTTTTAGGCTTATTAATAAAATTAAATCATTTCTGTTCTTTAATACCTAAAAAATTCAATTGCCATGGTGCCAATCTGTGCCAAAATTCAACACTTTTGTACAATATTTATGTATTTGACAGTGCTATAATTTTTCACTGTTTCACTTTAGAAGCATAAATCTTTGCACAGATGATGTTTATATGGTGTTTACTGAATTTCTGGAGTAAAATGTGAACTGAAGAATATTTTTAAAAAGGGTTATATACTAAAATAAATAAATTAATTAATTAATAAATTAGGCGAGAAGAAAAAACTACTTACTTTTTCTGTGTTCCAGTCTCAGTAACTTTGATACAGTAATGTCTGCTGCAACATTTACACATCTGATGTTTTCACACACAGGTGTTAGCTTTATTTTGAAACTCTGTGTATACCAAGATTGTATACACAGAGTTTGTAATTGCAGAGAAATACTGAATTAATTTTGGGAATTTCATTTTCGAGCAGGAAGCTCAGAAAACCGTTTGGGGTTTAACAGGTTAAAAGAAAAGCAAAATCCACATTTCATTTTTAGTTTATACTGTAAATGTGTGACACCTTAATAACTGTAATTGCATCTGTTGCTGCTTCCTGTATTTTTGAATTAAACAACCATGAGGTAGAGAAATTAAAACAAAACACATCTCTGTTTATTTCTGTTCCAACCCACGGTCTGCTTTTCATGGAGCACGTCATCACTTTGTCCATTTTTACTTTTTTTTTTGTCCTGAAACAAGCCGAGACCACGAGCATTCTGAATGAACAGTATGATGACCAGGTCCGCGTGGACCTCATTGATAAACTCTTCATTCCAAATGTGCTCTGCCCAATCATAGGCATTGGTTGCTACCGACAACAAGAAATAGAGCAGGGCTGAACCAGTTTTTAATAGGGAGGGAGGGTAACGCTATGCAATATATTCAGTTTTTAGAATTTATATTCAACGTTAATTTTAGCTAGGCTCAAAGTGTTAATGCTAGCTTATTTTAATAAACAACATGTCATATGCAAACAACTAGGGTGTGGGAAAGATTATTTTAGGGTGGCACATGCCCACCCCATGCCACCCCTGTAGAACCGCCCCTGTTAGTACTGAACCTGCTGTCTCAGAAAGTGAAAACCAAACTAGAGCTCAAAGTGGACCTAGAACAAGGCTGAAAATAACAGGCGTAAACACTGAGTTTGTTCTTAGAAAATCTTTCTGTATTTACAGGTTTGAACAGACAAGCAGGTACAGACAAAGAGTGCTTATATACACAGCAGCACAAGATGTTAAAATGAGTGCTAAAACTATACGGTATTTACAGATGGACTACAGCGGAAAGTACAGACTAAGACCAAGTTTTATCACAAAACGTCTGGTACGCTACACAGTATCACAAATTCAATGAGCTGTACAGTTAAAAACCAAAAGATGGCAAATCTACATGAAATCCAATGTTTCTCCAATCGAGAGGCACTGAATTAAAATGTATTTACATTATATATACATGTTATAGTGTATAAACATGTATGTTTTCATACATATATAGCTACCTGTGGTGCAAAAGCAGCAAAAGAAATTAGAATGTATGGAATTCAATACTACAAAGGAAAACAACAAAAAATGTTTGTGCTAAATGGGCTGACTGACAAAAAGGTTACACCATACATAACTAATATACTGGCAAAAAAAAGATTGAGCGCAAGTAAGTAATGTTTGCTCAAAGTCCTAACGGTCTGAAGTGAACACAAGGTTACGTCAGTCATTTAAAAGAAAAAAGAAAAAAAAAAAGATTGTCAATAATACTTCAAGTTCATGCAAAGATATAAACCATTAAAACAAACAAACAAAAAAGAACTTTTCCCTGTTGACCAACCAGCTGTGCAGCTTTCCCTTCATCGTGACACAGAAGGTGCAAAATAAGAGGGAGGGCGGGGCTTCCTGTGCGGATTATGGAACAGAGTTAGAACGCAGTACGGGCACTTGGTGGGGAGGTACAGTCTCAGAGTCAGCCTCATCCTGGTTGGAAAAGCTGCTCGTTGTGGCAGTGCTGGGTGGTGGTGGTGGTGTGGAGGTGTTAGCGGTGGTGGTGAGGGTGGTGCTGATGACACTGCTGCTGCTGGTGCAACTGGCAGCAGGTGTAGTGGCCTGCTCCTCTTTGGGCTGCTTACTGGCAAACTCAGTGATGCTAAAGACAAATTGGAGGCAGCCCAGTTTGATGTAGCTGCCATAGTGGAGCAGGGCCGTGCCCTCCCAGCCCGCCCCGCTGCCTCCAATTAGACTGGAGCTACTCGCTTTGCAGCTACAAGACGGCTCAGCACCACCCTGACATTGGCTACTCATCACTCCACCTACTGGCAACAACCCCACCATGGAGTTGGCTCCTTCGTCCTCTTCCCGTTTCTTACTGCGACCTACGCAAAGAAGAAATGCAGCAGGTCTGAGAAAGACGTCTGTACAGACTAGTGTCACAGTAAACTCCATTAATGTGAAGACAATGCAACCATGAAAAGATTTCACTGATTACATTTTATCCACAAAATAAAAATTAACACTTTGTTTTGAAAATGAGACTAAAATCATGTGGAAAGCTGAACTCTGGCAAACATGTTTTACACTCATCATCTATAAACAGTTTCAGAGAAATTTGATTTAATGCTGTTTCACACTGCAGCTCTTTACTAATTAAACATCTGTCCAAATGATCTTTAATAACAGATTAAGACTGGAAGCTTTATGTGATACGAGCAACATTCAGATTTTACATAACGTGGTCTGCCACAGAACAAGTATATCTGACTGCTCATTTTAGCACTTTATTTATTTACCTTTTTCATTGCTACAATGCCATATGCACCAAGTTTACCACTGTACTGTAAGTTTACTACATCCTTACTTTTACTTTGAAATTGCAATAGCTAATAATAAGCCAGCCCGTTCTTTCCCATTTGGTGTTTTCTCTACCAGCAGGCTCGCTGGCTAGATCGCCATTATGGGTGGAGATGAACTCCAACACCAAACTCATGGTTTGTTTTTTTCCCTGCACTTGAAGCTGGCACTCTAACCAGAACCTACAACAGATGGAGAACTGGTTCGTGTGCAGTTCTCCAACAATGACAATACAATGAGCTCACTGGGACTCAGAGCAGAACAAGAGCCATCAGCTGCAGTCCAAGAACATGGGCTGACTGAAGACAGCTAATGATGATGTTCACTTATTTATTTTATTTTTATATTAAGCTAATATTATTCACTTAAAAATAAGCACGCATAGCTCATCACATCTCATAGGCTACTGTAAGGTATGAATTACAGCAAGAAGGTGATAAGTTTTCTTGTCATTGGTTCACTACACTGCACAAACTAATTACATGGACCCATTAAGAATGACAAATGTGACCTTGACCACAATTTGGATGAAGAACACTAAAAGCTGACCAATACTGCAGGAGCAGTGTCAGTGTAACAAACAGGACACTGACATTAAGCACATGGGGGGCTACACTTCCTGAAATTCTAGCCAAACTAAAAATGATTCTTTTCAGTATTAGAGTATAAATTAAAGTATTCCTTTAAGTTACAGAAGCAATGACGTTATGATTTCTTCACAAATAAAATTTTAACCATTTTAACCAGAACACATACAGATGAGTGGCTAAGTGGAAGAAGATGGATGGATATTCATAAAATTGTGTTCATACAAAATCTATGAGAGACAACCTCATCAGCAGTCCACATCAAACTAACTGGGCACACAGACCTGGGTTCCTTCAAGCCAATCCAAACAGATGAAGGAGATGTACTTACGAATGATTCCTTGGACTTTGGCTACCAGGCCACTGGGTGGACATGGTGAGGTCTTCTCAGAGAAATCGCATGAGTACAGGACATTATCCACTGTAGTGCCATGCTCGCTATAGTTCAGAAGCTCATAATGCTTGGTATTCTGAAGGACGACAAACACACACACACAATTTACATCTTGTTCACTAACAACCACAGGAGTGCTCTGCAGAGTGATGTAGTTTAAAGGCCTCACCTCATCATAGAAAATACAGGCATGTTTCCCCGATATGTAGTTGCAGTGACCGTAGTTTGTAAGGCACACATCCATGTCAGCACCTTAAAGAAACAGTTAAAGACTTAAACACCCTTTCCCACAACACAAAGAATAAAGATTTGCAACATGGATTTTTTTTCTGCAATATTGATTTGTCGAAATGTATTTTAATGACCTGCACTCCAATGTGACATATTGTGCTTTTGTTCAGTAGTTTTTATTCCTCATGGTCCTGTTGTAACCCTCACAGGTCTAAGAACTTACTTTCACAGACAACTTGCTTAAAATATTCCGATTTAAAGATGAAGGTATCAACTATCACTCAACCTGACTAATGATGCAGAGATTGGGAGCTAGTACAGGCTCAATATATTATTATATTATACTCTGTCGTGTACTGCTGCCTGTCGTACAGAAGTACAGTCATGGTTAAAAGGATACCTTCTGTCAAGGTTTACATATTAGGACAAAATAAAAATCATCTTGGTTTTAGCAGGTCTGGAAGTTAAATCTTGATATATAACCTCAGATGAACTATAAAATATGACATTACACTGTCATGTATTTGACAAAAACAGAAGCCAAAATGCAGAATTAGTGTATGAAACACTAAGCAAACCCCTGTTGCTTCCATAGAAATAAAGATGGCAAGTAGCAGGTACATACTGCTAATCAAACACAATTGATTAACTGATTATCAGCATGAGTGACCACCTCTATAAACTCAGAAGCATTCTGGTGTGTGTCGACATAATGCCAAAGAGGAAAGATGTCTTAAAGAATAAATGAGTGCTGCACGTCAGTATTTGAAGTGGCATAAAGCCAGTCCCAAACACGCTCATAATTCTACCATGAGAAAGATTATTCACTATTCAAGTGGAAAACATTCAAGACAGCTGCAAAATATTCCCAGGAGTTAAAGTCCAAAAAATTCACCTAGGATCAGACAGTGCAATGACTCCAAGCACATCAGCAAATCTACACAAGAGTGTCTGGTGGTTCTGCAAGCTAATGAATGATGGGGTGTTGTTAGTTTTTCCACACACTGCTTCTGCTTCACTTCCCATTTTTATATCTGTAGGAGTGATTAGCTCAGGTCCAAGACACCAAACTAAGGGCCCTGGTATACCTGCTGTGTTGGCAGCTTTGCATGTCACCGGTAATGCCATCACACAGCTATATCCATTCATGCTAGCTGTTACGGTGCATGTACGTGCTGCAGTATTCTTCTGAACAATAGGTGCTGCCAGTCCTCCAAATCAGTGCTGGTAGAGAAGGAGAAGAAGTCAAAGTTGGAAGCCAAGGAATTTAAAAGTTTTTGCCAAGTTTCAAAGTTTCAACATCTCCCTCTGTGAAACCTGTGAATCTCTAAACTTCTGTACTGATATGATGTTAGAATGCCATTAAAAACAGACTTTAACCCAGCTGCAGCAGCAATGCAACAACACACCAGATTATAAAAATGGAGAAGTGCATGACCAGCAGAGATGACAGCATACAACATGTAACATCAACTTTGCTGTACGGTGACATTTGCCAGGCACCACACAGCAGGTATAATGGGGCCCTACCTATGTTCTACTTCTGTCTAACTAAACTTTAGTCACAAGGCAAGAATATAACCTAAATCAAACATGATTGACTGGAGTTTGGTGAACTGGTATGATTTTTAAAAGTACGTGAGAGGAGCTTTAATTGTATTCTCCTACGTGAACCTTTCCCCATCAAAGGTGAAACCTAAGAGTGGCTCAGAGCCAGGGCGCAGAATGCAGCAGGGTCAAAGTCACAGCGACTGAATGTCCTACCTGATCCTATGTGTGACGTCCTATAGCACATGCTGACAGCTGCTCTCTTCCTGTCAGAGGGTAATAGACCGCTCTGGCTTGCACCTTTTTCTGACCTGGAAGGAGGAGAGTGTAGGTTTTAATAATTAGAATAAAACAGCAATCAAACAGCAGAAAAACTGACTTCTTGACAAGTAAACAGACGAAATTGTAGTGCAAAGCTGTCTTACTGTTTGGGTGGGGTGCTGAGGTTTTTGGGGTAGTGCTGGTGGTGGGGGGAGGTTGAGTGCTGGGCACTTTGGGAGCAAAGAGCTGCTGGATCCTCTGATGGGCCAAGAGCTTGATCATCTCTGAATCCAGTTTGTCCAGCTCGATCGATGTGCACAAAAACACAAACACACACAACCGCTAAAAGCTTACTACAACTTTGTGTGCTTCATAGCAGAACACAGCAATACAAAGGCTCTTAAACTGTCACATGTGGCCACAGAGTGACAAACTCACCCCCATCCCCCTCTTTTCCATCCTTCGTGCAGCTGGACAGGTTGGTGATGGAGGACAGTGTGTTGGGCAGCAGTGAGTCCATCAGTGCAGGAGCAGCCTTTATGTCTGAGGGACAGGAGAAAAAAACAGACAAATTGATGAGATGAGATTAAAGAAGGACTAGGAAAAAAGTTTTTCATAGTTCACTATAAAGGAAAAAAGTGCACAGGAACTATTACTGAGATATAAGGCAGAGCAAGTTATATCTGAATAACCTTTTTTTTCTTCATAACTCCATAACTGAAAATAAAATGTTCTCGTAAATGGCCATGTATCCTTTTGGTAAATGGGGCTACACGATACAAAATATGCAAGAAAACTGTGAGCACTATCGATTATGTCAGCAATGAGTATTCAATTAATAGCAATAGTAAACATTCAAAAGAGAGAAAACTCAGGTCTTTTAAAATGAACTTTTCATTTGTTTCCACTTTAGAAAATGCAATGTTTTGATAGTTTAACTATATACAGTATCTGCCAAAAGAGCTCAACTCTTTCACTGTATTTACATCCCATATCAAAATCACATTTCCACTTTCTTGAAGAAACATTTTCCTAAAGACAAAAAACTGATAAATTATTAAAAGCAGAAACAACAGAATCACAATTTTAAGTGACCTGCCAAATAAAATAAGCTGTGCATCCCATCCATCCTAGACTGAGGCATAAAATAAAATGACCTTCTTCCCATCTGCTTGGAGCTCTTTCTTACATTATTAGGGGGGAAAAAACTTTTGACAGTATTGCATCTCCTGGATGAAGCAGAGTTGGTCAGTGTGCACGCGTGTGAATGCACGTGTGTTAAAGTGTGCGAGTGAATGTGTGTAAGCCTTCAAACGAGCATGTAGTGCCTGCAGTGAAGAAAGGTGAGCATATAACCATTCTCAGTTCTGAGGCCTTCTCTGTGCTTTAATGCAAAACAGACGTTATGAAAGTGGAGATGTTAATACTAATAATAATTCAGCCTAACAGCATGACTATTAACACAATTTCTTAATGTTAAAAATGTATTTATATTAATTTAAATATGTAAAATAATGTTGCTATAGCCTCAAATTAAATGTTCTCTCATACACACCATGGCCCCCGTTACATGTATAATGAGGAGAGAGTAATATAATGATTACTTGAGTATATTATTAGTAGTAGTAGTAGTAGTAGTATTACCTGTATAAAGTGATACACTAAGACTGCAGCTTTGACATTTCTGATGATGTGTACCTGGAGTAGGTGCTGATCCAAACTTTACTGTGTCGTGCTCCTGGCTGCCTCTAGATGGTGCATCTGTGAAGGAACTGCTGGTGATTGAGAAGGAGGTCTTTTCATCGGTGCTCATACACTCCTCCTGGGGCTCTGTCTGGCTCCTGTGGTTCTGTTGGCCACTGTGGGGCCATATCGTGGGGGCAGTGGGGCAGTTCTGTTGAGCACATGCATTTACAGTGCTCTCGGGTTCCTTCTTAACCATTTCTGTTCCTATGTGGTTCACCAGTCCAGAGGCAGAAGTTGAGTCTGATGGCGTTTTCCCAGCCTTCAGTCTGTTCTGCAGCTCAGCCTCCCTGCAGGAATCTGAGGCACTGTTACAGTCTACAGGTCCATTGGCTCTGGGAGGCTGAACCAGTTCCAGAGGCCCATTAGGTTTCCTACAGTTCTGACATGGTGTCACGGTGCATTTGCAAAGAACTAGCCCTGATGCGCTGTCCTTGGAAAGAGAGGCCCCCTGGGAGTCACTGGGTGTACTGCAAGCTTTAGAGCAGGGGTCAGAGGAAGAAGTCCTTTCTAATGAGGCCTGAGTTTTCATGTCCTCTGATGTTCCACTTGATTGTGTATTTGCTTTCTGCTCAAAGTGCCACTCTGTTGATGAGGCCTTCTGTTTGATGGATAGGTGTCACATGATACTGCACCGGAGAGCGATGACATCCTGAATCCAGCTGAAACTGAGTGGGGTTTCTCTCCATAGCAGCCGCTATTAGGAGCTGAAAGGGCCTCTTGAGGAGTTGCAGGGTCGGAGCAGAAACTGTAGAACTCTCGAGCTCTGCACCCTGAACTTCATCCTCAGGCTCTGCTGCCTCCTCCTCTCCATCGTTCTGCTCCTCTGAGGGGGTTGGGGTGGATGAAGTGTTGGAATTTGGAGTCTCAGGTCGGCTGCTTGTCCTGCTGCTGGTTCTGCGGTCCAACAGTCGTACCTGGGCCACTCGTAGACCAGGGCCTGCAGCTCCGGCCCCCGCAGGTAGACCGTCAAGCCGCAGCGGGCCAGAGTTGAGCTCCAGTTCCACGGATGGAGAAGCGGAGCGCTTGGAGGAGGATTTCTCTGGCAGGCCGTTGGTCTGTTCAGACTTCTGTTCTCTTTTCTGTACATATTCGCACACAAAACCCAAACACTGATTTAAAAAGCCGTCTTTTGACCCTGTTGTCTTAGCAAATTATAGATGAATCTCTAATCTTCCTTTTACCTCAAAAATTCTTAAAAAAATAATTTTTTAAAAAGCTAACAGATCAAACTAAGTGCCCTGGTATAACTGCTGTGTTGGCAACTTTGCATGTCACCGGTAATGCCATCACACACCTATATCCATTCATGCTAGCTGTTACGGTGCATGTATGTGCTGCAGTATTCTTCTGAACAATAGGTGCTGCCAGTCCTCCAAATCAGTGCTGGTATAGAAGGAGAAGAAGTCAAAGTTGGAAGCCAAGGAATTTAAAAGTTTTTGCCAAGTTTCAAAGTTTCAACATCTCCCTCTGTGAAACCTGTGAATCTCTAAACTTCTGTACTGATATGATGTTAGAATGCCATTAAAAACAGACTTTAACCCAGCTGCAGCAGCAATGCAACAACACACCAGATTATAAAAATGGAGAAGTGCATGACCAGCAGAGATGACAGCATACAACATGTAACATCAACTTTGCTGTACGGTGACATTTGCCAGGCACCACACAGCAGGTATAATGGGGCCCTACCTATGTTCTACTTCTGTCTAACTAAACTTTAGTCACAAGGCAAGAATATAACCTAAATCAAACATGATTGACTGGAGTTTGGTGAACTGGTATGATTTTTAAAAGTACATGAGACCAGCTTTAATTGTATTCTCCTACGTGAACCTTTCCCCATCAAAGGTGAAACCTAAGAGTGGCTCAGAGCCAGGGCACAGAATGCAGCAGGGTCAAAGTCACAGCGACTGAATGTCCTACCTGATCCTATGTGTGACGTCCTATAGCACATGCTGACAGCTGCTCCTCTTCCTGTCAGAGGGTAATAGACCGCTCTGGCTTGCACCTTTTTCTGACCTGGAAGGAGGAGAGTGTAGGTAGAAAAACTGACTTCTTGACAAGTAAACAGACTAAATTGTACTGCAAAGCTGTCTTACTGTTTGGGTGGGGTGCTGAGGTTTTTAGGGTAGTGCTGGTGGTGGGGGGAGGTTGAGTACTGGGCACTTTGGGAGCAAAGAGCTGCTGGATCCTCTGATGGGCCAAGAGCTTGATCATCTCTGTATCCAGTTTGTCCAGCTCGATCGATGTGCACAAAAACACAAACACACACAACCGCTAAAAGCTTACTACAACTTTGTGTGCTTCATAGCAGAACACAGCAATACAAAGGCTCTTAAACTGTCACATGTGGCCACAGAGTGACAAACTCACCCCCATCCCCCTCTTTTCCATCCTTCGTGCAGCTGGACAGGTTGGTGATGGAGGACAGTGTGTTGGGCAGCAGTGAGTCCATCAGTGCAGGAGCAGCCTTTATGTCTGAGGGACAGGAGAAAAAACAGACAAATTGATGAGATGAGATTAAAGAAGGACTAGGAAAAAAGTTTTTCATAGTTCACTATAAAGGAAAAAAGTGCACAGGAACTATTACTGAGATATAAGGCAGAGCAAGTTATATCTGAATAACCTTTTTTTTCTTCATAACTCCATAACTGAAAATAAAATGTTCTCGTAAATGGCCATGTATCCTTTTGGTAAATGCGGCTGCATGATACAAAATATGCAAGAAAACTGTGAGCACTATTGATTATGTCAGCAATGAATATTCAATTAATAGCAATA
The DNA here is from genome assembly GCF_036321145.2 of Pelmatolapia mariae. Classification (NCBI taxonomy): domain Eukaryota; kingdom Metazoa; phylum Chordata; class Actinopteri; order Cichliformes; family Cichlidae; genus Pelmatolapia; species Pelmatolapia mariae. The sequence continues at coordinate 3,008,453 of NC_086239.1, read as the reverse complement.
GTAAACATTCAAAAGAGAGAAAACTCAGGTCTTTTAAAATGAACTTTTCATTTGTTTCCACTTTAGAAAATGCAGTGTTTTGATAGTTTAACTATATACAGTATCTGCCAAAAGAGCTCAACTCTTTCACTGTATTTACATCCCATATCAAAATCACATTTCCACTTTCTTGAAGAAACATTTTCCTAAAGACAAAAAACTGATAAATTATTAAAAGCAGAAACAACAGAATCACAATTTTAAGTGACCTGCCAAATAAAATAAGCTGTGCATCCCATCCATCCTAGACTGAGGCATAAAATAAAATGACCTTCTTCCCATCTGCTTGGAGCTCTTTCTTACATTATTAGGGGGGAAAAAACTTTTGACAGTATTGCATCTCCTGGATGAAGCAGAGTTGGTCAGTGTGCACGCGTGTGAATGCACGTGTGTTAAAGTGTGCGAGTGAATGTGTGTAAGCCTTCAAACGAGCATGTAGTGCCTGCAGTGAAGAAAGGTGAGCATATAACCATTCTCAGTTCTGAGGCCTTCTCTGTGCTTTAATGCAAAACAGACGTTATGAAAGTGGAGATGTTAATACTAATAATAATAATTCAGCCTAACATCATGACTATTAACACAATTTCTTAATGTTAAAAATGTATTTATATTAATTTAAATATGTAAAATAATGTTGCTATAGCCTCAAATTAAATGTTCTCTCATACACACCATGGCCCCCGTTACATGTATAATGAGGAGAGAGTAATATAATGATTACTTGAGTATATTATTAGTAGTAGTAGTAGTAGTAGTATTACCTGTATAAAGTGATACACTAAGACTGCAGCTTTGACATTTCTGATGATGTGTACCTGGAGTAGGTGCTGATCCAAACTTTACTGTGTCGTGCTCCTGGCTGCCTCTAGATGGTGCATCTGTGAAGGAACTGCTGGTGATTGAGAAGGAGGTCTTTTCATCGGTGCTCATACACTCCTCCTGGGGCTCTGTCTGGCTCCTGTGGTTCTGTTGGCCACTGTGGGGCCATATCGTGGGGGCAGTGGGGCAGTTCTGTTGAGCACATGCATTTACAGTGCTCTCGGGTTCCTTCTTAACCATTTCTGTTCCTATGTGGTTCACCAGTCCAGAGGCAGAAGTTGAGTCTGATGGCGTTTTCCCAGCCTTCAGTCTGTTCTGCAGCTCAGCCTCCCTGCAGGAATCTGAGGCACTGTTACAGTCTACAGGTCCATTGGCTCTGGGAGGCTGAACCAGTTCCAGAGGCCCATTAGGTTTCCTACAGTTCTGACATGGTGTCACGGTGCATTTGCAAAGAACTAGCCCTGATGCGCTGTCCTTGGAAAGAGAGGCCCCCTGGGAGTCACTGGGTGTACTGCAAGCTTTAGAGCAGGGGTCAGAGGAAGAAGTCCTTTCTAATGAGGCCTGAGTTTTCATGTCCTCTGATGTTCCACTTGATTGTGTATTTGCTTTCTGCTCAAAGTGCCACTCTGTTGATGAGGCCTTCTGTTTGATGGATAGGTGTCACATGATACTGCACCGGAGAGCGATGACATCCTGAATCCAGCTGAAACTGAGTGGGGTTTCTCTCCATAGCAGCCGCTATTAGGAGCTGAAAGGGCCTCTTGAGGAGTTGCAGGGTCGGAGCAGAAACTGTAGAACTCTCGAGCTCTGCACCCTGAACTTCATCCTCAGGCTCTGCTGCCTCCTCCTCTCCATCGTTCTGCTCCTCTGAGGGGGTTGGGGTGGATGAAGTGTTGGAATTTGGAGTCTCAGGTCGGCTGCTTGTCCTGCTGCTGGTTCTGCGGTCCAACAGTCGTACCTGGGCCACTCGTAGACCAGGGCCTGCAGCTCCGGCCCCCGCAGGTAGACCGTCAAGCCGCAGCGGGCCAGAGTTGAGCTCCAGTTCCACGGATGGAGAAGCGGAGCGCTTGGAGGAGGATTTCTCTGGCAGGCCGTTGGTCTGTTCAGACTTCTGTTCTCTTTTCTGTACATATTCGCACACAAAACCCAAACACTGATTTAAAAAGCCGTCTTTTGACCCTGTTGTCTTAGCAAATTATAGATGAATCTCTAATCTTCCTTTTACCTCAAAAATTCTTAAAAAAATAATTTTTTAAAAAGCTAACAGATCAAACTAAGTGCCCTGGTATAACTGCTGTGTTGGCAACTTTGCATGTCACCGGTAATGCCATCACACACCTATATCCATTCATGCTAGCTGTTACGGTGCATGTATGTGCTGCAGTATTCTTCTGAACAATAGGTGCTGCCAGTCCTCCAAATCAGTGCTGGTATAGAAGGAGAAGAAGTCAAAGTTGGAAGCCAAGGAATTTAAAAGTTTTTGCCAAGTTTCAAAGTTTCAACATCTCCCTCTGTGAAACCTGTGAATCTCTAAACTTCTGTACTGATATGATGTTAGAATGCCATTAAAAACAGACTTTAACCCAGCTGCAGCAGCAATGCAACAACACACCAGATTATAAAAATGGAGAAGTGCATGACCAGCAGAGATGACAGCATACAACATGTAACATCAACTTTGCTGTACGGTGACATTTACCAGGCACCACACAGCAGGTATAATGGGGCCCTACCTATGTTCTACTTCTGTCTTACTAAACTTTAGTCACAAGGCAAGAATATAACCTAAATCAAACATGATTGACTGGAGTTTGGTGAACTGATATGATTTTTAAAAAGTACATGAGACCAGCTTTAATTGTATTCTCCTACGTGAACCTTTCCCCATCAAATGTGAAACCTAAGAGTGGCTCAGAGCCAGGGCGCAGAATGCAGCAGGGTCAAAGTCACAGCGACTGAATGTCCTACCTGATCCTATGTGTGACGTCCTATAGCACATGCTGACAGCTGCTCCTCTTCCTGTCAGAGGGTAATAGACCGCTCTGGCTTGCACCTTTTTCTGACCTGGAAGGAGGAGAGTGTAGGTTTTAATAATTAGAACAAAACAGCAATCAAACAGCAGAAAAACTGACTTCTTGACAAGTAAACAGACTAAATTGTACTGCAAAGCTGTCTTACTGTTTGGGTGGGCTGCTGAGGTTTTTGGGGTAGTGCTGGTGGTGGGGGGAGGTTGAGTACTGGGCACTTTGGGAGCAAAGAGCTGCTGGATCCTCTGATGGGCCAAGAGCTTGATCATCTCTGTATCCAGTTTGTCCAGCTCGATCCCTGAACACACACACAAACACACAACTGCTAGAAGCTAATTACATCTCTGTGTGCTTCATAGCAGAACACAGCAATACAAAGGCTCTTAAACTGTCACATGTGGCCACAGAGTGACAAACTCACCCCCATCCTCCTCTTTTCCATCCTTCGTGCAGCTGGACAGGTTGGTGATGGAGGACAGTGTGTTGGGCAGCAGTGAGTCCATCAGTGCAGGAGCAGCCTTTATGTCTGAGGGACAGGAGAAAAAAAGACAAACCGACATTGAATATGACGGCCCAGCTGTGTAAGTGTTCCAGTGTCCAAAAAGTCACTCCAACTGGTCGATGCACAAAGTGATACACTTGCAAAATTTCCAGAAAATGACTTCATTTAACACACTTCAAAGAGTCGTGAGGACTCGTTGCAACATTATTTCATCTCCTTTAACTATCATGAGTGTGTTTGGGTTTTTGGGAGTCAAGGATCCCAATAAAAATCAACAGACATCTTACTGGTGTGTCTACTGCATGAAGAGTTACAGTGAACTGACAGAAACCCTGTTATCAGAAGTAATTTCTGACCACACCAATGTCCACTTTTTTCCCAGTTAATGCCAGTCGTTTATCTGGACCTCTCTCCTATCACATCGAAAATGAATCAAAACTCAGAACCTCTGATCAATACGGTCTTGCCCATGTCAGTGATTTTGATTTGTAAAATCTGTCAATAGTCCACCCATGATTTACTGTCCCCTTTGAAACATACTAACATGTATGTTGTCACCTGACACTGCTCTGTCCAGTCTGTGGCAAGTAAACGTAAAGAGACGTCAGATACCAAGTCAGCTTCCCACCTGAGCAGTCTGTACCAAATAAAAATGCTGTGTTTTGTCTTACTTTTAGTAAACTAAATAAATAATTCACTGACCAAACACCATCCACTCTGATCATTTTGCATCTGCTGGTGAAAGAAACTGATCTGACATCAGTGTTAAGTGAACAAGCTCCACGTGACAAGCTCTAAAGAGTCCTGCATTAAATGAAACAGCAGGAGTATTTCTTGTAATCAAATTACTCGATGAATAGTTGCAGCCCTGGCTAGTACTACAGGCGGAAACAACAAGCCTGTATTGACTTTAGAATTACAAGTTTAGTTTACTTTAATTACTGTTAAACTACAGTGTTATGTTTTTACTTGTACTTAAAATTTCCAGAGAAAACACTAAAGGCTGTTTTTGTGCTTAGATTTAACTCGTGCTGTGTCACTAATATTGCACTGTAATACTATTGGTACCATAGCAGGTGGCAATGGATTCACACTTCGGTCATCTGTCACCATCCCAGAAATTTACTAGTCAGTACTAATAAAATAGAATTATGCAATTCTCTCAATACCAAAACAAAATGATCATCCCATGTACATAAAGGCTGCCAAACGACACACACTGCACAAAACCCCCACAACACCTCCTCCAAGTGGTGAGCACATGGGGGGTGGGCCTATGTCATCTCTTTAGCCTGTACACAGCCAGGCTGCATGGGCTAAAACACAGTCTCTGGTTAGACTCCCTTGAGTTCCTCCCCAGGCCTGGCTCCAGGGCGGGGCCCTCGTATTCACTATAGCTACTGTACATTATCTCTTACACTTTAAAGTATTATTAGAATAAATTATTATTATTATTATCATTTATATTATTATTATTATTATTATTATCATTTATATTATTATTATTATTATTATTATTAGCTGTATAAAGTGATACATTAAGACTGCAGCTTTGACATTTCTGATGATGTGTACCTGGAGTGGGTGCTGATCCAAACTTTACTGTGTCGTGCTCCTGGCTGCCTCTAGATGGTGCATCTGTGAAGGAACTGCTGGTGATTGAGAAGGAGGGCTTTTCATCGGTGCTCATACACTCCTCCTGGGGCTCTGTCTGGCTCCTGTGGTTCTGTTGGCCACTGTGGGGCCATATCGTGGGGGCAGTGGGGCAGTTCTTTTGAGCACATGCATTTACAGTGCTCTCGGGTTCCTTCTTAACCATTTCTGTTCCTATGTGGTTCACCAGTCCAGAGGCAGAAGCTGAGTCTGATGGCGTTTTCCCAGCCTTCAGTCTGTTCTGTAGCTCAGCCTCCCTGCAGGAATCTGAGGCACTGTTACAGTCTACAGGTCCATTGGCTCTGGGAGGCTGAACCAGTTCCAGAGGCCCATTAGGTTTCCTACAGTTCTGACATGGTGTCACGGTGCATTTGCAAAGAACTAGCCCTGATGCGCTGTCCTTGGAAAGAGAGGCCCCCTGGGAGTCACTGGGTGTACTGCAAGCTTTAGAGCAGGGTCGGGGGAAGAAGTCCTTTCTAATGAGGCCTGAGTTTTCATGTCCTCTGATGTTCCACTTGATTGTGTAATTGCTTTCTGCTCAAAGTGCCACTCTGTTGATGAGGCCTTCTGTTTGATGGATAGGTGTCGCATGATACTGCACTGGAGAGCGATGACATCCTGAATCCAGGTGAAACTGAATGGGGTTTCTCTCCATAGCAGCCGCTATTAGGAGCTGAAAGGGCCTCTTGAGGAGTCGCAGGGTCGGAGCAGAAACTGTAGAACTCTCGAGCTCTGCACCCTGAACTTCATCCTCAGGCTCTGCTGCCTCCTCCTCTCCATCGTTCTGCTCCTCTGAGGGGGTTGGGGTGGATGAAGTGTTGGAATTTGGAGTCCCAGGTCGGCTGCTTGTCCTGCTGCTGGTTCTGCGGTCCAACAGTCGTACCTGGGCCACTCGTAGACCAGGGCCTGCAGCTCCGGCCCCCGCAGGTAGACCGTCAAGCTGCAGCAGGCCAGAGGTGAGCTCCAGTTCCACGGATGGAGAAGCGGAGCGCTTGGAGGAGGATTTCTCTGGCAGGCCGTTGGTCTGTTCAGACTTGTCTTCTGTACATAGTCACACAAAAAACCCAAACACTGATTTAAAAAGCCATCTCTTGACCCTGCTGTCTTAGCTAGTTAGAGGCGAATCTCCAACCTTCCTTTTATCTCAAAAGTTCTTGAAAAAATTATTTTAAAAAAGCTAACAGATCATCTATAGAGCAATGGCCTATTCTAACACTTTCAGTCAGATTTCAGAGCTCATCACAGCACAGAAACAGCTTTAGTGAAGGTTACACATCATCTTCTCATGGCCTCAGTGCAACGTTCGACACTGTTGACCATAATATTTTATTAAAGCTATTAGAGCATCCTGTAGGTATTGATTTCTGCATTGGTTTGTATCATATTTATCTAAGGTTAATTATGGATGTGCTAGGACCAATTCTGTTTACAATTTAAATGCTTCCCTTAGGCAGTATCATTAGAAGACATAGCATACATTTTCACTGCTAGATGACACCCAGCTCTATCTGTCCATGAAGCCAGGTAACACACACCAATTAGTTAAACTGCAGAAATGTCTTAAAGACATAAAGACCTGGATGGCCTCTAATTTTCTGCTTCTAAATTCAGATCAAACTGAGGTTATTGTACTTGGCCCTGAAAATCTTAGAAATATGGTATCTAACCAGATTCTTACTCTGGATGGCATTACCTTGGCCTCCAGTAACACTGTGAGGAACCTTGGAGTCATTTTTGACCAGGACATCTCCTTCAATGCACATATTAAACAAATATCTAGAACTGATTTCTTCCAATTCCAATCTTTGCGTAATATCTCTAAAATAAGAAATATCCTGTCTCAGAGTGACGCTGAAAAACGACTTCATGCATTTATTACTTCTAGGCTGGACTAGATGTTTTCTAATATTTTGGGACATCATTTTAGAGACAGAACATTACTTTTTACTTACCACATTGTTCATTCTCGCCAATGTCTGAGATGCAGCAGACGAGAATTTACACTTTGCACTGTCTTCATGGATTATTGGTTCATTTTACGCAGATTAGATAATAAAGTCAGTCTTCTATTCCTTGCAGTCATATCAAACACACAGGCCAGCACCAAGAAATAAAGAAAAGTGCAAGAGGCACTGAAAACGCTGACCTGTGTATCTCAATAATAATAAAAAGAACTATATACATATGTACAGTAATAACTCCTCAGACTAGCCGCATCATGATGGTCTCCGTGTAAGATGGAGAGGTGTTTCCAGCCTTTCCAGACACAGCGCAGACATGAGGAGTTAGAAAGTTTGCTCCAAAGCACGAGGAAACATCCATATGTAACATCCATATTCCATATGTCCAGGAAAGGCTTCATTACTGATCACAGCCGGAGACGTTTCCTTGGTGGAGTGGGGCTCCTGCTGCTGCTCTCCTCCTCTGAAGGCTTCCTCTTTGCACCCTGTGTAAACCTCTTCAGAAACTGGCAGAGCACCGACATGATTACTCTGCCGTCAGACGTGTAGTCCGTAACTCTCCATCGATTTGTCATTTCCCTCTCCTCTGTGGAATACACAGTGGAAATGACTCTGGTGATGGTGTCGCCGTCGACATCCAGGGTGCGGACGCAGTTCCTCTGATCTGCCTTCAGGACAGAAAGATCTGCCTTCTCTGGAAGTAGAGGTGTGAGGAACCGTGAATGGAGGTGGGACCCTGCAGGCAGCGCCATTAAACCAGCTGGTGAGTTGGTAGGAGGAGATGGAGTGGTGTTCTCCAACTGACTCTCTGGCACATGGGTGAAAGGTGTCGTCAGCTGCAGTTTGTTAAAGAATCCCCTGAAGGCAATATAAGGAAACGCCTTCGTGCCCGTAACCAGGTTATGGTTTAATGACAGGACCAGATTTTTCATAGAGTCCACATGACTGGGGCTCAAAGGACGGTTCCTCAGGTTGCTGATAAACATCTGGCGTACGCTGACAGGACTCACCAGCTCAGCTATGAGAAAACAAAAAGATCATCTGTGTTAATCCTGACATAATCAGACAAATTACGGATTTAAATGTCAAAACATGGCTTTATATCATCCATATGCTATTTCTACACACAGGCAATGAGAGACCCGCAGCAGAACTCATTCTTTATGAAAGCCTTAAGATTGGTAGAAGATGAGAAAAATGGTTTTGCACTGTAAATGACTAAATTTCATGTTTTAAACCAAAGATCACAGCACCAAACTCTGCTTGTTAGCATGTTCAGACAGTAAAAATGTCCTGCTGATAGAAATCATTTGCAAATTCACATTTTAGCTGCATGTAAATTAAAAATCTACAGCTCATAGTAAAGAATAACTTTGTGTGTTCTTGGTGACTGTGAACAACATTTCATGATAAATGAATGTCATCCATAATATTTGTGAATTATGGACACATTGTCAGTAAGGCTGCATAGAGTTTCAGTGATGTTTAATAATGAATTCATGTTCAGCACTTATTCTTATTTATTTAAGCATCAGTCTGTTGAAAATAAAACAGCTAAAGTCAGGTGAGAAACATCCAACCTGCTTATTGCATGCACACAGTTTCAATTTCTCACCGAGCACATAAAGTACATCTGGACACCTGTACAGACACGGCAATACACAATGCACTCACGTAAATATGATATACTTAATTCAGCATCAGTAGCCATAACTGATTTTGCACATAATGCGTGCAAGATCAAATTTTGGCCACATCTCCGAGGACTCCCTAACCTCCCTCAAAATTTCCCAGCTTTATAAACGCAACGAGTGCCTCTGTGAACTCTCACAGCTCCATCATGCTTCTATACAGATTCGTAATTTATTAACTTTATCGTCTAATTCAGGGCCACTTGCTAAAACATGTAAACTCAAACCCTCCACATACAAAAACAGGACTCCAGGATGACCGCACTGACGTCAGACGTCAGCCTCCCGCAGGTTCTAATGACTGACGTCGTTTCCATGGCGCGTGAATTGAATTGAGTGGGTTTTTTTAGCATTTTTCAAACCAAAATTGCCCAAAATTGATATTTCTAAAGTTTGACATATTTCACCTGAAATGTTCACACTCATGAAATCTTCCTCACGTTAAAGTAATAAAAGGCCAGTCTAAGGTGTATTTGTTTGCTTAAATATTCTATTATACTTATTAGCTTACTAAGCTTTACCATAGCGCTCATCGAGAATACGGGTGACACCAATGGAGAGCAGGTACCGCTCACGCCGTACTCCACGGGAGCTCATTTTTGGGTGTTTGAATCCTCGTTTCTTCACAGCTTTAAAACTTTGGAAACAAACAGGTTTTCACAGCACTATTAAACAAACCTCCTGCTAGCACTCTCACGTGAAAACCAAATTCGAATGTTGGCTTCTGCTTTTATACCTGCCGCGCTACACGTCATCCTCGTCACCTTGACTCCCAGGGTCACGCGGAGTGATAAACATTTATGCTTTATTTATGCAGAATACGTTTCCTATAATTACCAGATTTTTAAAAATAATAATTCTCATTTAGTTTCACAGTTTCGATCCATAAGTATTTTAATTATTGTATTATTGTAATATGTAATGTGTTTTTAATCATTAATTCGTCTCTTTATAAACAACAAGTATCAATAACTGAAAGCCATAAAGGAAATTCATCACGTTAATTAATTCTGCTTATTTCCTTTGTTAAAATTAACTAAGTTAGTCCCTCCGTTTAAAAAAAATATTTAAAGAAAAGAAATCACATTTATTCGGGAAAAAAAAAATATTCAAATGAATGAATAAAAAATGAATATATAAACAAACAAAACGTGTATAATAAAGTCGTTGTACTGTGAAATATTGTCGCTTTATTTAACTGCGCCTTTGAGAAAAATGTTTACCCTTTTCCCCGTTGTAGCTGTACAGAGTGAAATTTACCTGAAATGTGTTACAAACGCTTGTGTACAGTGATTTATGCGGAATTTTTGAGGACTCTGACTTTAAACTGTTTTACAAACGCGCATTTCAAACTTGAATAAATAGCGATCCCTGAGCTTTTACAATAGCCTATGAAGGTTAGTATTTAAACTAAATAAGCTGCTGCATTTATAACATTTTTATTGGAAATTTCTCTCCGTAAGCACAAAAATAAATCCATAATAAAATAAATTTTACCGTTGAAGGAACTGCAGTGTTGATCGTAGTTCCACAGGGTAATGCATGTAAAAGCAGTAGTATCTGCCAAACATTACGCAAATGGCAGAGGTGAAGGTTGTGATACGGTTGTTGACAATCTTCTTGTCAATGCTCAACATGAATGTCTCAGCAGCGAAGCAGGAGGAACCTGAGAACAACAAAAACTAATGAAAACCTTTAATAGCAAGGGTTTGGATGTCTTACTGGCTGAACCTATAAGGTTATGTTAGTCAGTGTATTAGTGTGGAAGCAACAGAACATGAAACTAAACAAGCCAAGAGTATCATCTTGATGCATGCTCAATGATCCAGGTAAGTAAATCCCAATAAAGTTGATTCTGTTCATCAGCTTAGTCTATTCAATGTATACATCTGTCCCAATTCATGTATATTTCGTATTTCTTCAACAACGGTTTGAATGGTAGATGCTGGCAGAAGATGCTGTCCCTATAGTTTAATGTAAAACATACATACATTTCTGAGATACATGTCACTGAAATTAGACCCATCCATACCAGGGTCTTCTGTATCTGATACACTGGCACCTTCCTGTATGGTGGCACTTGTGGTTGGACTCTCTGAGTATCTTTGTTTGAACCACAAATCACGTTTTCTAAACGTTTGTGTTTTCTACACATATGGGAGGTAAATGTAGATTTTACAGAGAACACACTTTGGCATCCTCTCACTGGACAAGTCACATGCTGTCCCTCTTCTATGTGTTCCTTTAAGTGAGCAATCAAAGCTTTAGTTCCCTGACATTGGCGTTCACAAAGTGAGACAGTGTGCAATTTAAACCCATTAAGGTAGTATCCTGAGAAACAGTTGCAGTACCAGTGTGGCGGTGGTGGAAGTGAGACTTTAAAGCAGCCAATCCAGAAAACACCTGCTTCCAACTTACTTTAATAAATTTAAAAATACACGGGGATTCATTACGATGCGGTCTGCAATGCAAAACATACGGACTGAACCGATTCTCCACATATGCTGCAAAAATACATAGTCAATATGACACCGCTGTGAGGCTAGCTAACTTAAAGCTTCAGCCGGATGTCAAACAAGGCGGGAAAATCCAGGCCGCTTTTAGACAAAGCATTAAAATATAGTTAAGTAGTGGTAGACAGATCGATCCAAGCCATCGGTATCGGACCGATACAAGCCTGGTGAGATCAATTCTTTAGTTTAAGTTCCGCTCTTGTTTGCAATGCTGTGTTTTCGGCAAAGACGAAACAGCCAGGTCGCCGGTGTTCAAGATGAACTAGTGTCGCAGATCAGCTAGCATTAGTTGAACCGATGTGTGGTAGACTGGTTGCTTTTAAGGAGCTGCTACCGGAAACCAGCAAATAAAGACCAAATATTCCATCTGTGACATTTTTTAGGTAACCACAAACAGACTCCATCATTCTTGGTGCTCTTGAACAACAAAATATTTAAAAATCTCGCGAGTTGGTGATATTATCATGCACGGTGCGACTGCGAAAACAGCAAACAAATAAACGTCACCACGTCGATGATGTTCACAGGACAGCAAGAGTAAACCATCAGGAGAATCGTGTCTTCGTTATCGTCACCGTCATACGTTTTATTACTCCGATTTAAGCGTTTTCGCTTCGCAACTAAAGCGTGCAGTTTACTTTGTGTGCACTCAAATGGAGTCAAGTCAACTAGCGCCACCTGTGGCCAAGTGCCATAGTCTACAGCCAAGTTAACTTGTGACACACAGATCTGCACCACGTTTGAATTCCTGTTTCAAGCACAGTATATTTGTAACTTTCAATTTTGTCTGTTTGTGCATCTTGCAAATAAACCTTTGAACTGAATGAAATGATATTATGTATTTATTTTTGGCCTACATCAGTAGGAAATGCCAAATTATATACATAAAGTTATCGAAATCACCACTCCTGTTGTTCATCATGATCTTAATAATTTTTTTCCATAACAAAGAAATAGGTCTTGAACAAATATATGACACATGAATATTTCACTAGTGTTGTAACGTCACATCCTGTTCGCTTTTCTCTGGAAATGAACATTTTAGCCAATAGGTAATTCATCAACATGGCTGGAGAGAGTTGATAGTTATATACAGTCTGTATAAGTGTGGTTAATTTAACAAACACTTGTAAGGAGATGGCAGTTACTGTGAATTTGCAGCAGTTACACAGTGATTAGTAATAAACAGAGCCAGTGTGATTGAGTCGAGCTTGTGAGAGTGAGTGGATTTAAGAAAGTGGGTGACTCAGGTGTGTCAGTTGGTTTGTCTTTGTTTTTTTAGTGTTGAGATGAGTTAGAATTTTTTGTTTGTTTGTTTGTTTTAAAGCTAATTTAATTTTCAAAACTTGCACATGATCTTCAATTTGTAGCAGATCTGCTGACTATCACATAGCAGCTGGAGCAGTCTCAAATGGAGTTCAGTCCACTACTGCCACCTGTGGCCAAGTGCCATAGCCTACTACTAGATTAACTTGTGACACATCTGCAGTAGAGGCTGAGGGGCTCCACTTACACCTGGAGCATTCAAACCTACCCACAAACATGTTGAAAGGTGCAATGTGGATTGTCAAGACTGAAACCAGTCATTAAGCAAAGACAACAGGGATCTTTTTTTCTGTTTATTTAGTATGCACAACATTTGTAGTCGCCTTCTGCACAGGGGAAATCCACGCACACTGTGTACAGCCCTGTGTACAGTCCCAGCAACACTCCAGCACATCTTGTTTGGTTGTAGGACTAGCCTTACTCAGGGCAGATACACATGGAGACACAATCAGGTCCTCAGGTGTCTAGCCGGGAAAGTTGAGTGCAAGAGAAAATCCATTGACGCTCAACCTTTCGCGAACCAAGAGGAGCGTCAGTTTTCATCAGCATTTGGCCTGGAGGGGGACAAGCCGAGGACGAGCCCTTCAGCCCTGGACCTGGGCCCGCTGAAGGTCGCCAGGGATTGGCAGATGCAAGTGGACTTGGATCAGAGGCTAATCTTTTCCACAGAGATCTGCGACCAGACCTCGTCCTTTGGGCTTACCCCCAAAAACTTGCCACTGAGCTGACGGTATTGTGGGAGGATGCAATTGAGGAAGCATTTGAGCATAAGAAGCTGCGTTATGCCACCCTGGCAGCTGAGGCAGAGGACAGAGGCTGGAAGATCAAGGTGCGCCCGGTGGAAGTTGAGTGCAGGGGCTTTGTTGCCAGTACAAAAGTAAAACTGCTTAGAGAGTTTGGGATCAGAGGACAGGCGCAATGGCAGGCTATAAGAAAATTAGCTAACACTGTCGAGAGGACCAGTCACTGGCTGTGGCTAAAGAGGGCTGACATCACCTGGGCAGCTAAGGCAGTCAGCTAACCGCGAGACACAGGCCCGGGATTGATCAACCCTTGGTGGGCCTGCCTCAACAGGGGACGTCAAAAGGGTAGAAAACCTAACATTAGAAATTTTGCTGGTTGACTGATACAGCTGTCTCAGGGCCTCCTGGGGACTGTGCAGTTAACCTCATGGTAGTGAAACCTAAAGGAGGAATTAAAGAAAAATGAAAAGGAAAAATGTTCCGCTCTTCTCCCTCTGCTCTTCTTCCCTTTTCTGGGAGGCAGTGGGGAGGTAGAGCATACAGCCCGATCTGGCAGGGAGGTGTGGGATGCCAGGTAATGCGCCCCCCTTCGGCTCTCCTCTCTGCTCTCTCCTATCTTGTCCCTTTTGTCTTACTTCTCTCTATCACCTTTGCTATCCCTTTGAAGAAGTGAGGCTCCATAAATGTTAAAGAGGTAAGTATTACTTCTCAGTTGCAGTGAATAGATAGAATAAAATGGTAAAACTAAACAGACGAAAGTAAAACAATTTAACATAAACCAGTGACACACTCCGGGGCCTGATCAACCCTGGCAGGGCCTCCTTGGATGAGGGTGTCTAGTGATAATGGCCGAATCACCTGATGAATCCAAGGTCCACTACTGACGATGTGTCCCAAATTTTAATATGACAATCTAGATCAGATCTCTAATCTCTAAACCAAACCAAGGAAGGAAAAATGGCAGATAAGCTTGCGTAAAAGACCGAAACGCTCTGTGAAGTTGAGGCACGCAACGACGGGACCTGCTGGTAAAGTTTCTGAGCCGCCTTTCCTCATAACAGCCATCCCTCAAGATTTTCTCCACTTAAAGCAATGCATTATCAGGGATTGTAACATCTAGTCCTTTTACTGAATCATTAACACCCTTACGATAAAAATAAATGTAGTTTGTGTTTACTAGAACACAGAACACACACGAAGAATATCTGATCAATAAATAATTTCATTTTCTTTTTTTCTTTTTTCTTTTTTTTGCGCCTGTCCCGTTTGGCTCTTTTGCCATCAGAATTATTGTCTAAAGGCGAAGAAAGATGCCCAACGGATTTACTTTACCAAATGGACCATCCCAGCCTTGCCGTAATGGTCTATTTGATTCACCTTTTATTGTTTATTTTATTTTATTTTCACTCGTTAAATACGGGACAGACTTGACTGGGGGGACAGACTTGACTGGGGATAATTTCATTTTCATCATCTGAACGTCTAGGGAGGTAGCCAATCAGGTCAGCTGTTAGCATTGATTAGGGCTATCGCCCTGTTGTGAAAGCTGTCTTTGAGTTGGTAGCTGGTTGGTAGTCATTGAGGCTGCTTATGTTGGTCCATTTAGGAAGTCGGAAATTGTGGCCGACTTTAAGCTTGGTGGGATCTCTTGTAAGATGACTTTGAAATGATATTAAAGTGTTTTAGGATGATAGTTAGAGTTATATTTGGTATTTGAACTATTAAAATAGGCAGTTATAAGCATTTTTAGAGGGTTCTCCATTATTTTAAGATTTCAGCTATTTCCGGGTGGTTCCCTAACCCCCATGAACACTGGGGGTCGGATGTATCTGATCCAGCAGAGTACCTGATCAACAGCAGGTTCCAATCACCCAAATCATGTTCTTCCCACTCAGCTGACTCCTCAGGACTTGCCTTATCCTCGGCACGTATTTGCTGGTTGCAGCTTTCCTAGTGGCCTCTTCATGGTTGCCATTTGCCTTTGGGATTCCTAGGTACTTGTAACAGTCCTTGATGTCTGCAATGTTGCCTTCTGGTAGTACAGTCTCCTCAGTTCTTACAGTCCTTCCCTCTCTTTTGTCTCTTTGTATAGTCCTAGGCATTCCAGGATCCACGTGTGAGGCATTGAGTCTTAGGCTTTCTTGTTGTCAGTCCAGGTGGTGCACAGGTTGGTCAGTCTGGTCTTACACTCTCGGTCAACTGCTCTGTCTACCATTAGCTGATGTTTTGCACCTCTGGTGTTTGTGCCAATTCCTTTTTGGGCCCCACTCATGTATTAATACCTGTTCATCTTAGCTGCTATAATGCCTGACATGTTGTGCTGAGGCAGGTTATTGGCTGGTAGTTGGATTCTGGGGATCCTTAGGGATCAGGACTGGCCAGCCTTGAGTTGCCCATCCTGGGTGTGTCTCATCCATTAGCAGCTGGCTCATTTGTGTTGCCATGCTCTTGGAGTGCAGTCAGCTTCTTCTTTGATACAGTTAATCATGCCTGACTAACAGACTGAGAGACCTGGTTGGCATGTCTGGCTAGAGTGGTTTTCATCCTATATATCTGATAGGAGTTTTTGTGTGTCTGCAAACCAGATTATGTCTGAATCTACAGAGCCGCTGTGTGGAGTTCTTCAGAGCTCCGTGCTGGGACCCATTTTGTTCTTAATTTAAATTCTTCCTTTAGGCCAGATAATACGGCAGTTTCGAGATGTATCTTATCATCCTTTTGCTGATAACATTCAGCTATACTACTCATTTAACTTCAAGAAAGCTAAAGACATTTTGATTTCAAAAAGCATTTTATTAGACCAGGATTTTTATGATGTATTTATGACTATACTATGTTTTGTTACCTCTCTTGTGAAGCACTTTGTGACATATGTCTGTGAAAAGTACTATATAAATAAACTTTGACTTACTTACTTCAGAATCAGAATCAGAAAGGGTTTTATTGCCAAATGTTGAGCAGGTTTACAACATTAGGAAATTGCTGCGGTGCTTAGTGCATACATACTGTCATATAATGCTTAAATAGACATAAAAATAAGAATTAAAAGTGCTAAGTAGATAGATATATACATGAGTGCAGGTGGTGATCAGTGCCAAACGTGGGATGATGCAGTGAACGCAGTGTAGGGTCATGTGTTAGTGGTGGGAACAGTCATATGGTTATTGTTCATGAGTCCAACAGCAGAGGGGAAGAAACTGTTCTTATGGCGAGAGGTTCTGGTGCGAATGGACCGGAGCCTCCTGCCTGAGGGGAGCAGGTCAAACAGACTGTGTCCAGGGTGAGAAGGGTCAGCTGTGATCCGAGCTGCACGCCCCAGTGTCCTGGAGGTGTACAGGTCCTGCAGAGATGGGAGACTGCAGCCAATCACCTTCTCAGCAGCGCGCACAACACGCTGCAGTCTCTGTTTGTCCCTGATAGTGGCTCCAGCATACCACACGGTGATAGAGGAGGTGAGGATGGACTTGATGATTGTGGTGTAGAATTGCATCATCGTCCGTGTTGGCAGGTTGCATTTCTTCAGCTGCCTCAGGAAGTACATCCTCTGCTGGGCTTTCTTAATGACGGAGGTGATGGTGGGCTCCCACTTCAGGTCCTGGGTGATGGTGGTACCCAGGAAGCGGAATGAGTCCACAGAGGTGATGAGGGTGTCAGTCAGGATGATGGGGGGGAGTGGGGCTGTGCGCTTTCTGAAGTCCACAATAATCTCCACTGTCTTCTGGGCATTCTACATTAATAGTGGCTGGTGCACAGATGTAACGGTGATTGCTCAGCACTGCTCTTCCTCTCTGGAATACCTTTTTATTCACTGCAAACCGTTTTATTCTCCGCGGGAGTTTGCTTCATTCATCTTCATTCACTTTACTTCCGGAGACGCAGATCCACCACACTGACACCGGTGAACATCCAGGGAGGCGACACTGAGATAGTGGACTCGTATAGGTACCTGGGTGTTTACTTGAATCATAAACTGGACTGGAGCCACAACACTGATGCTCTTTACAGGAAGGGTCAGAGCAGACTCTACCTGCTGAGGCGGCTGAGGTCATTTGGAGTCCAGGGAGCGCTTCTAAAGATATTCTATGACTGTGTGGTGGCATCTGTCATTTTTTACAGTGTTGTATGTTGGAGCAGCAGTTTATCTGCACCTGAGAGGAAGAGGTTGGATAAACTCATAAGTAAGGCCAGCTCTGTTCTGGGATACACCCTGGACCCAGTGCAGGTGGTGGGAGACAGAAGGACTCTGGCCAAAATAACATCTGTGATGGACAGAGTCTCCCACCCCATGCATGTAAAGCTGCTGAACTGCAGAGCTCCTTCAGTGACAGACTGCTGCATCCTAGATGCATGAAGGAGCGTTTCTGCAGGTCCTTCCTCCCTGCAGCTGTCAGACTGTACAATCAGAACTGCTCCCAACAAACATAGATGTTTACATCAGTGCTGTAACTTGCACTATTTTATTTTATCAACCGATTCACACTATAACCAGGGTTTGCCTCTTATCTGTATTTAATTTTATTTAATTTTAATAACAGTACAGTACTCTGTTTTTGGTAACTATTGTCCTTGATGTAAATATGTAAAAAAACATTGTGTATGTTTCTGTTCTGTGTCCTGTGTACTGTTTGTTTGTATATGTGTTTTTCTTGCTGCTGTTACAACCAAATTTCCTCTTGTGGGACAATTAAAGGATTCTTCTATTCTATTCTTACTCTTCAGCCAGTAGGCGTGAATCATGTCAGGGCCTGATGCTGTCCAACTCTTTATACTAGAGAACCTTTCTTGAATATTGGCCCCTGTGATTCTTACACAGGTTGCTGTTGTCTACACTTAGTTCCACTAGCCACTGAGCATTGCTATTAAGGGTTGTTATTAGGGTTTATTATGGGTTGTGTCCATCTCCCATATACTCTTGTTGGGGCTGTTCTCATACTGTTCCTCTGCCAGAGCTGTCTTTTACCTCTCTGCTATACTTTCTTAAAGCAGCTAGCCAAGGCTGTGAGTCTTTGCTTGGCAGTTTCCAAGACCTCAGGTGTACACAGCTTGCTGTACTTCTCAAGCACCCCTTTCTTCATGACATCTTTCTGCAGCTCCTATAATTGGAGTTAGAAGTCAGAACTTCCCTCCATCCTGGCTTGATCTTGCCCTTTAGTCTCCTTCTCCATAGAGGGTACAAAGTATCTCTTTGATCACTAGATCAGCTGGTTTGTTTTGGTGATGCAGTAGGGATTAGGTTTTGCGACTGCACTTGGGGACACATTCAGAGTTTTAGCAATTATTCGGACTGACTGACCTTGAGTTCTTAAAGTAATGATGGACTGTCGTTTTTATTTACTTAGCTGATTGATTCTTGCCATAATATGAATTCTAACAGTTGTCAAAAACAGCTGTCAGCTGTGTGCCAACCTGACTTCTGCACAACACAACTGATGGTCCCAACTCCATTAAATAGGCAAGAAATTCCACAAATGAACCCTGACAGGCACACCTGTGAAGTGAAACCATCTGAGGTGACTACATCATGGAGCTCATTGAGAGAAGGCCGAGGGTTTGCTTGCTGTCAACAAAGCGAAGAATGGCTACTTTCAGGAATCTAAAAAATAAGACATATTTAGAGCTATTTATCAATTTTTTCTTTGCTACATAATTCCATATAACTTGCTTCATATATCTGATGTCTTTAATATGTATCTACAATGTAGAAAGTAGTAAAAATATAGAAAAAAAAACATAAAATGAGAAGGTGTGTCCAAACTTTTGACTGGTAGCCTACATGAAGTGAGAGATCACTTTTTAACATTTTCTTCAGTATCAAACAGCAGTGTCCCATAAAGAGAAGCAAGGCAGCAAGGCAAAACAAAGTGCCTTGCAACATACTTCCTTCTGTCTTTTATTCTTTTAAATATACTGACAGCCACCTGCACATTGCCTCACTCTACACGGATGTTTAATAAATGTCTACTATATAACTAACAGTTATATAGTGATTATATATAGATATAGAGAGAGATTATAGTCCCTGATATTGCATTGCTTTAAATGGAGAGAATCTTGAGGGATGGCTGTTATGAGGAAAGGCAGCCTAGAAACTTTACCAGCAGCACACATTCCTTCCTTGGTTTGGTTTAGGTTTTAGAGATCTGATCTAGATTATCATATTAAAATTTGGGACACATCGTCAGTAGTGGACCTTGGATTCATCGGGTGTTTCAGCCGTTGGGGTGGCAGAGTAGGTCAGCCACTAATCAGAAGGTCAGTGGTTCAATTTTAGGCTGCCTCCTGGCTGCATGTTTGCCTACTGGTGGTGGTCAGAGGGCCCGGTGGTGCCAGTGTCCGGCAGCCTCGCCTCTGTCAGTGCGCCCCAGGGCAGCTGTGGCTACACCAGTGTGTGAATGGGTGAATGACTGAATGTAGTGTAAAGCGCTTTGGGGTCCTTAGGGATTAAGTAAAGCGCTATACAAATGCAGGCCGTTTACCATTATCACGAGACACCCTCATCCAAGGAGGCTCTGCCAGGGTTGATCAGGCCCTGGTGTGTCACTGGCTTATGTTAAATTGTTTCTCTTTTACTTTCGTCTGTTTAGTTTTACAATTTATTCTATCTGTTCACTGCAACTGAGAAGTAACATTTATGGAGCCTCACTTCTTCAAAGTGATAGCAAAGGTGATAGAGAGAAGTAAGATGAGAGAGATTATATATAACAGTGATGTACTGTTAGTTGCTAATTGTGAGAGGGAAGGATTCTTTTTCAAACCATTTATTAAAAAATATAATAAATGTTCTTCCTAATATTATTCTTCTTCCTGTTATTATTATTATTATTATTATTATTATTAATAATAATAATAATAATAATAATAATAATAATAATAATAATAATAGATTAATATTAACAAAATAAAACAATGAAATTATTGGCAAGTTGTACATAAATGATCAAATACAATAATAAATATTTGGCTGAAAATGTTTCCCATCAGTGTTACATGGATCAATATTGTTTAAGGCAGAGCTCACTTTAAATACTTTGGATTCAGTTAGCTGTCCACCATCAGATTTCTGCAAAATGATACATATGTATCATTTGTGCATGTCAGGACCACATACCTTTGGAAAAAAAAGATTTTTTTTTTTACAAGTATATTAATTATAACAATAATAAATAAAATCACATCTGAATTAAAAGGCTTGAGTAGTGTGTGACTTGGTTAGCTCTCACTATCTACAGGGGGTTTAAAATATTAATAACAAATAAAGGTGGACTGTTGGCAAAACAGCTGATTAAACTTCGTAGATTCAGTCAACCAAGTGCTTATTAACCAATTGTGACCTGCAAGAGGTACCTATTTCAGTAGGAATGAGCCGTAGTTATACAGTCAGTTCACAAACTTTAATGTTAACATGAAACAATCTTTCTATACATGTAACAGTAGCACCTAAAACAACAAAGCAGCAGCTTGGCAATCTGTCTCCAGGTTAGGGTCACACCCTAATAAGTATCAGCAAGAAGTGGCCACTTCAAGTTTCCCCACAGGCATGAAACGATACTTTTTCCTCTCCAATAGAAGGCTATGCAACCCACATCAAGCTGTCTTAGAAACGTTAAAAGGCCAAATAGCACTGCTTACACCAAGCATTCACACAGCTCCAGATTCACACAAGAGATCAACTAATCGCCTGCACCTGTGCTTATAAAAGGGGAAATCCCAGCTCTGACTACCAGGGGTGGTTCCCAGACTCAGGTCTCACCTGTTACACAGCTCTTGTTCTACTTATTTATAAGATTCCTTAGGAGCAAGTTTGTGGTTTGTGGTAGCCACCATGCTCCCCCGTCATATTTTCTGTTTTTAATGGACTAATTATAAGTTTGTGAGAGTGACTCAATTTGTTGGACGACTAATTGCACACTAATCTATGTATATTCATGACCACAATATCATTTTTAACTATTAAATAACCTCAAAAACTTAGTGACTGTATCTTAAACACATGTAGTGTTTCGTGTCCATTTCAACAGATGTCTTAATTCTTCATGGCATAGATTCAAAAAGGTAGAAGAACCGTTACTCAGAGATTTTGTTCCATATTGACATGATATATACAAAGTAAGTAACAATTAAAGCCACAAAACCTATGTTGTTATCACAATAAACAAACGGGGATTTCTCTAAGCGTGTTGATCATAATTACTGATAGTCTGGTCTAATTTGTAGCTTTGTTTAGAATTGTGCAAAGCTTGTTTCTGAAACCTCAATACAATTCGTGCACAACTGCTTCAAATGATTTAGTGTTTCACGAAGCATTACTTTTCACTAGACTATCACTAGTCCTAAGTATTTTTGATTGCTTAACTACAGACACTTCAAATCTCTTATTATGATGTAAATTAAAGACACTTGGAGGTTAACAATGACTATTAAGTTGTAAAAGCTTTATTTGTAATGCGACGTAATCGTTGTTTCCGCCTTTGCTGTTGTTTGATTGGTTTGACGAGAACGTATCCGTGATCTGATTGGCTTTCAATGACACAACACAGTTCCGCAAATCTAGTCTGTTTGTGTTTTGACTGTTTTTTGCAGAGAGCTTCAGAGCACCACGAAGTGTATACACAAGGAGACTGTCAGCGTTCAGCTCCTCGGTTCGTAACTATAGCTGCTAGCTATAAAACATAATGCTTTATTGAAACATGACAAATGTATCTCCAGCTGTTGGGTTTTAACTCTATTCTTCTAACACTATAAGGGACTTTTATCAGCTAATGCTAGCTAGCTATGTTAGCCGTATGTTATCTAGTGAGATAACTTTCGCGTTAGCCAATGGCTGTGTCGTGTTCCCTTGACAGCTGTTACAATTGTCACCCGAATGGGTCCGCTAGCTGCTAGTGGTACTAGCTCGCAGAATAAGAGTTTCGTGTATGTAACGGAGGCTAGGAATGTCAAGCTTCTCAGGCATGTTGTTTACTGTATGTAGCTTTGTCTCTACCGCCACACAAGCTTTTGCCCTGTGTGATGATAACGGTTTTCGAGTGGTCTTATTAGCCCCGGTAGTTGCTTGGGAATGCTTCCAAAGACAAAACAAGGATAACTGAATGTGGTTAACTAAGTGGCTAAATGCATAAAGACCCTGTGTCATTAGTTTATAGGGATGCTTTATTTCGCCAAGTCAGTTTTTGTTAGTGTCGAGGCACTGGTATTACCATGTGTAGTATACATAGTTTGCAGTCTAAATAAATTGTCAGACCTAGAATGTATTTGTCTTACTAGGGGCATAGCAAACAGCTGCTTCAGTATTATCGTGGCATATAGCTGCCCCTGGCTCTCTGGTTCAAATTCATGGTGGCAGCTGTATCCATTGGCACTATGTCCAGCTCCTCAGATCCTGTTGGTGCTCAGAGGTTAGCTTTGAAATATAATTCCACAGCTGGAATTATATAATCACAGAATATAATTCCACAGTTTGCTTAGGCTGTGTGGAAGAGTGTGTGTCCTATTGTTTTACCAGCTGATTTGGACTATCCATGGGAATTCATGGTAGGATCTATAAATGTTAGCTGTCTTATAAAGACCATGTTATACCTTTTGCCGAAGTGTACAAGATATAAGACAACACCTTGAAATCCTCATACTTCTGTTCTGTAAGTTTACTGTCAGAACACTGTCAGATCTTACTGTCTGTGCTCTCCCAGAAGCTCAGATTTTGCAACAACCCCATTTATACTCTGGGTTTTATAGGTGTTTTTATCTTAGATTCACTGATTACAGGTTTTTTTTTAACTAATACGTCTGTGATGCTTGGTGTATTTACTTTAGTTGCACTGAATTTCTGCTTTCAGTGCTGGATTTTCCAACTACCCTTTTGAAAGAATTTGTTTTTTATTGTTATAAGAGAAAATGCTCATCAACTTAGGTAAGGCAGCTGAAGCCTGTTTTAGTTTTCTGTGTGAAAAAATGCGATAATTTTGCAAAACATGCCATAAAACTATTGCCACTAAAGGTAGCTGTACCAGGAATTTATTCCACTGCAAAATTAAGACTGTTTTAAACTCCGCATGTCAGCGTCTCCCCACACACCAAAAAAAAAAAAAAGGTTTGAGGTCATCAATTTTTTTTATATGTTGGAAGCACAAAAGAGCACCCTTTTAATTTCTAGTCTTGACCACAGAGAGAGACCTACTGTGACATTATTGTCGTTTGTGAGAAACCTCTTTGTGCAACTGATGGTTAAAAAAATGGCTAAAATAAAACATTTCTATTCATTCTTATTTTTTGTAATATACATGGAACGGTCGATTTGAGTAGTAAACCAGTGCGATTTTAAGCAGTATATGCTCACAAATAACATTTGTTTTCTGAGGTTATTTAAACATATTGCGATATATAGTGTATGGTGATGTAGCCAAAAAATATTGCGATATTAGATTCTCCTCATATCGCACAGCCCTACCTCCTGGTAGGACATGTGGAACACCTTACCTAGGAGGTGACAGCCTTAGCTGGCTCCTTTTGACGTGGAGGAGTAGCGGCTCTACTCTGAACCCCTTCATAATGCCTGTCAAACAGTGTTATCTTTCACATTTTGTATAGATTGAGTAAAGCAATGGGAACAAATAGTTTTTTGTTTGTTTGTTTTTTGACAGACTGCAAGTAACAACGTAGCTAAAGAATACATTTAAAATTGTCAGTGTTCTATTATATATAAATAGTGGTTCATGTCTTGAGTAAGTTAGGTCTCTTTTTTATGGTTGATTGATTCATAGGTCAGTTTCAGATGTACTATAAGAACTATTGCTAATGACAAGGTTTTGCTCTGGCACTAGTGGAGGCTTAAGGCTTGCCCGATTTCAAGGCAGCATCTTCTGGCCCAGGGCAGCCGTTTGACTTCACTGTTCATCCATAGTTTTATTGAACGTGTTTTACTGAAATTTATTTTATACTTTGTACAAAAGCCTTTGTTGGTGATGACAGTTTCAAGACACCTCCTGTCTGGAGAAACTTGCATTGCTCAAGTATGATTTTGGCTCATTCTTCCATACAGACAGTCTTCAAATTCTGAAGGTTCCTTGGGCCCCGTCTATGAACTCTCAGCTTCTTTCCATAGATTTTGATTCGGATTCAGGTCTGGGCATTCTAGCAGCTTTATTTCTTTCTCTGAAACCAATTGAGAGTTTCCTTGACTGTGTGTTTGGGATCATTGTCTTTCTTAAACTTTTACCCTTATTTTATCTTTATCATCCTGGTAAATGGCTGCAGAATTTGATCAAGAATGTCTTGGCACATTTTTCCATTCATCCTTACTTCACTTATATGAATCGTGCCAGTGATGTATGCTTAAAAAACAGCTGCACCTCCCTTTTTTCATGTGTTCAAAACTTGAAAAACGATGTGTTTTCACATTATCACACTAATTTATGAAGAACTATAGTTTGATTTCTTTGCATGTATGGATTGGATGGGTTGTTAACAACATCTTGTAAGAATTTCATGTCAATAGCACCTTTGAAATTGGTGACGGGTTCAATACTTATTTTACCCGCTGTATGTCCAGGTACTAGTTTACCATTAACTTGTTGTAGTATATGAGCTGGTATACTTACTATATCAATTCATATACTACTTCCTCTCTGTGTTAAGTCCCAGGGATGCATGTCTACATTAGCCCGGGTGGTCTTAGGATCTCTTGCAGTGTCATTTGTTCATCAATAGGGGTTTTCTGCAGTCAATACTGCTTTGAAAAGATCTTGGAGGGTGTGGTATGCCTTTATCTCCTTGAATCATAAGCTGACAGTAAAATGTGGTTCTTGTCTATATGACAATTCAAGTTTGAATTTAGCAGAAAAATAGCTTGGTTGGTGTTGTTGCCTAACAACAAGAATGTTTATAGTTTAAACCATGTAATTTCCCTCCACCATAATGTGTCGCATGTATAAAAATAATGATCATAATTAAAAAGCTTTAATCTTGAAAATAAAATGGTTTGGTACTGAATGAGTGGCGCAATGATCATCAACTTTTAAACTATTTATAACACCTGCATGAAATGTAACGCATAAAAAATACAACAAAATGCTGTGCTCAGTTCCAAACCAAATGCAACAGGAAACAGGAAAAACACTGTTGATGTTGTTTTTTTTGTTTTTGATCGTAATAAAGTATAGTTTTAGAAAACACTCATTTCTGTTTGGGGGGAAAAAAGGGATTTCTCATTTTTCAATTGGCTGTCGCAGCCATCAGTCTACTGTTCACCCAAATATTGTAGACATTTAAAATTACATTTGCATGATTCACTGTCTTTTTATTGTTTTGGTAGGATAAATAAGCCGGTGCCTTTTGGCTATGGTTTCATTGTTGTTGTTACTAGACTTTGTTGTTCTGATCTTTGTAATTTGAAAATGCTTTTTGAACTAAGCAAAGAAGCAAAAAACTAACCTTGGATATTTATGTAGGAATCAATATTCTACAATCGACATTCTGCTGGATTTTACCATCTAGATTAAAAACCTAAATCTACTTCATCTTTTCTCACATTGTAACTGCTTATTTCATGTCAGTGTATACATTCAACATTCAGTTTGTTTGTCAGGTCAAGTTAGTCCAGCTTGCTAAATGTCTCTTTTTATCTTTTCAGAATATCAAACCAAAAGGACAAAATGGCCTCGGACTCTCCGCGCAGACCGAGTCGTTGTGCTGGAGGGGTTTTGGTGCGAGCACAAGCTGCTACGTAAGGACACATCTTTGTCATCTATGAGTAAACACATGCACTGTATTTCTAAATACCAAGGATAAGAAACAGTGTACTTGATGAAATTGGATGTTTGATGATTCATGTGATCTCATGAATTGAGCCTCCTTTAAATGTTTTTACACAGTACTGTACAAAATCTTAAGCCACCCCTCATTACTTGATATTTTGCTATTAAAATGGATGCAGCGATTTATTGAAACATGTGCAAACATATATGGCACAAACAAACTTTGTACAATTCTCACAAGCTTGATAGTCAATATTTGGTATGAGCACTTTTATTTAAGGATATTCCAAAGCTCTTCTTTGTTCACTCACTCCTTTTGTTTGATTTTCTGACAAGATGATCCAACATTACTTCAGTTATTTTGAGGTCCAGACAAGATTTGCTACACCACTGGTCAAATGCAGTTCCAAACTATGGAAGAGCCTCCATTGTGTTTTACAGATGACTGTGATACACTGTTCTTTGCCTTTAACATATCAAGAATTTAAAATTTGGATTAGTCACTCAGTAGTTGATTTAACTAATACATCTGTGTTGCTGTTGATTTTCGGTCCAGTTTTAGTGTAATCTGGCATACTTCAGCCTTTTCCATTTTTTTCAAGGACACACTCCACATCATGCTGAGATCATGTTTTCAGCTCAAAGCTCTTTGGAAAAACACTGAAAGACCCCTAGAAAGACGGGCGAACTACTGCTCAAGAACACTTCAAAAAATTACAAAAAAGTCCAGCTCTTTGAAAGCAAAATGTAAAGAAATGAGGGGCTATTCTTGACTGTACATCCATTTGATACTTACTTTTGCTTTGCTCATGTAAAACCCTATGCATTAATGTTAGGGTGTAATTCCCATGCTGCGCATTTGTGATGAGCTTTTTGTTTTTACAGGGAGCAGTCTTACATGGAGAGTGTTGTGACCTTTCTGCAGGATGTAGTACCTCAGGTAACTTTCCTCTTTTTTTTTTTAATTCAGTTTTTACTGAATAGACAACAACATTATTAGCAATTAGAAAATTTGCATACAACATTGAAAAACCACACTGAAAACAAATGCTAAATATTTTCACAGCCTTTGTTTTTTTTTATTGTGGAACTGTCCCTAATTTTATCAGTTTTATTGATACTCGATGTACATTGATTAGAAACCAGAAATGCAACAGGGAGGGCCTGGTTGAAAATGCAAATGCAAATACAGTGTTGCAGATAGGTCTTGCATTCTTTAGTATTATTCCTCAGTGTTGTTCATGTTTTTGCTGCGTCTGTTTTGCCTTCTTTCTTTCTACAGGCATATACTGGGGCTCCACCCACTGATGAGAAAGAGAAAATCATTTGGGTTCGATTTGAGAAAGCTGACATTAATGGTATGAACTCATGACTCAAATATTGAAAAGCTGTAGTCATCCTCTGTGTATACACTGATCTACTAATTTAAAACTTTAAAAAGTCTATAATACATTATGCCTTTCCAACAATGTATTGTAACAGTGTTACAAGTTTTAACTTTACTGTTATTTACTATTGCTCATTACACATTTTCTGTTTGCAAAGACACTGCACGCAACCCAGAGTTTATGGAGATGCACAGTGGCACTACTGACCCTCCACTCTGCCTCATGATTGGGTATACTGATGGAATGCAGATCTGGAGCGTATCTGTAAGTTGCATCTAATTGGTCCTTAAAACTGCAAACTCATCCTTTTTTTTTTCACTTGATCCTTTTCTGCCTTAACTTTTCAGAACTGTGATCACTTCAGTTTGTTTTCAGTGTAAGCATCAGTTAGTTCACTGGTGAGCAAGTTTTTTAAACCTTTCTAAAGAAAGTGAAGCATTTCAAATTACAAAGTGTAGATAACTCATCTATAAATATGTCTGTGTGATTTTCTGTGACTCATTAGTGATACTCCTTTTTTGAGAGTGTCATCAACCAATATTGCCAATCTGAAAGATTAAAATAAACACAGTTTTTACTATGTCAGCGGTCAGCATTTGTTAAGCTTGTGCAGTTGGAGGAAATAAACTGTGCACTTACTGGGCTCAGAACTCAAATGTTGGCTACGAACATTTGCTACTCTTGGACCTGACAGGACCTGACTAAAGAATGCATATTAATTTGTAACTTGCTATAGCCAAAATACTTGCTGGCAATTCATTGAATGAAATGCTAGCTTGTTAAAATTTAAGTACCAATGGTGTCCATTTATTCTACTGTAATGTGCTGTCATGATAGCTGTGTTGGAAAACGTTTCTTTTTTTTCCAGAGTGTTTGCTTTTGGTTTTCTAGTAATTAGTTATTAGTTATCTTGCTAATTGAATTAATTGAAATTCTCAAGAAAATATTTTGAATATTTTATATCTTTATGGTTGAAAAAATAATGAAACTGTACACAACTATAGTCACATACTTTGAAATGCACACAAGAAGCAAGAATGAAATAAAATCACTCAAGTAGGTTTGAAGATATTAAGAAGTAATATTGCAAATGAAGCTTACTAAAATAAAGTTAAACAACTAAATATGTTCTTATGAACCCCTGTGGCTAACGTGGATCTAACCTAATCATCACTTCATGCTTTAAAGTCAAGAATGTGTTGCAGTGTAGGTCCGTGTCCACTAGCCGGCGATGTTGACCATGTTATCGGTTCTTTGATACAGCTAGCAGCACTTCTTACAGCTCCTATCATGTCTGAGTACTATGTTAGGCATGTCCACCTTTTTGTGAGTAAAGGCTACGGAGAAAATGAAAAAAAGAGTAGAAACTCACACAGCAGTGGCAGTGATTGACCCACATCTTCACTGGCAAATGTAGCCACTTCAAGAATTCTCTTTGCAGTACAGAATAGATTGCAAAAGAGATTCAACACCTAATGCTCCTTTTAATGTTGTTCTTTCAGTGCCTGTGTTTATCACAGGTTTAAAAAACCTGGCACTGACCCGTGCCTTCTTTCAGGGTCGAGTCTTTTTAACGGTGTGGGAATCAGTCCATTACAACTGTTAGCTACTGCTGAAACTCTCATACATGTCCATCAAAATTCATGTAATCACATTATCATGATAT
This sequence comes from Pelmatolapia mariae, assembly GCF_036321145.2. Classification (NCBI taxonomy): domain Eukaryota; kingdom Metazoa; phylum Chordata; class Actinopteri; order Cichliformes; family Cichlidae; genus Pelmatolapia; species Pelmatolapia mariae. The sequence continues at coordinate 2,979,376 of NC_086239.1, read as the reverse complement.
GTATCAAGACTGTGCAAACCTATGATTTTTTTTTTAAAGCAACAAAATTTACTTTCACAGCTAGATGATATAAAAATACACATGGTGCTGACACATAAGACTAGTGAGGAAATTGTGATTGTGCAGTTCAGTTAATGAAGGATACATAATTGCAATATTAAGCAAGTACTAATCATAATAATATGATTTTAACCATCTTAACAATTATCAAATAATATTATTAATATTATGATAAAAAAATTAATGAGTATATTAATTAATGATGTTTTAAGAAAAATGTAGTTGGTTATATTGTGTGTCCAGGATAATTTATAAATGTATTGTGAGTGATACCTGCAGTTCTGCCACACTGCACTGTCATGTTGAATGTAGCCACAAGGTGGAGACCTATTGATAGGCTGCCATGTTATGACATGCTACTGATTGACAAGATATGGATTAATGTGACCTCTGTTATCTGTAGGACAGCTCTCAGATAATTATTATCTGTGGCAAAACTGGTCAAACTAAAATGTTGTTTAGGGCAAAAGTGTTCTGTTTGGCTCTTATTTCTTTTTACATAATGTTGGTGAAAAAGTAGTTCCTGTCTTCAAATATGTTTTTGTAACTTGGACAGTGTTAAACCTCGTAGAGCCCTCACCCAGCAGAGTGGGCAAGTTATTTAGTCTTTAAAAAAAAGACTTCTTCAAAGTCAGACTTGGAAAATCATTAGAAGATTTTGTCAGCTTTGTAACTTAACAAATTATCCACAACACTGCGAAGGCTTCGCTCACCAAGTATCGCCTTTCATGTGGAGGCTGTCACAGAAATATGCAAACTTCACATACATCCTGTGAGATCTAAACACACCGAAGTCCTTAATCAGTCTCTTTATAAACATCCACAGGCCACGGCTAAAAAGACACACTCTTACTTTATTCGTGATCACACACGTTGACCAGAATGATGTGGCAAATCTCGTGTTGTGAGCAGACTTTCTGTTGCATTGTGGAGGAAAGGATTACAGCTGTTTTAGCAATGCTACACACACCCGGTAAAATAGCCTTCTCTGCCTTTCTGTTTCAACTGACACCAATTCTGCAGCAAAGGCTGGCCTGTTATTACACACTTTCCTTTTCTATTGTTTTCCTTTTAAGTTTTCAGAGTTTCCAGGATGTTTATGGGTTATGTTTTTTTCACAGGCTTTTTAAGTAAGCACCTAAGGTGCCTTGCTCTCTGGCTTTTGAGTGGCCGTGAAGTGTTTGTGACAGTTGCTAAGCCAACACCCTCTGTAATGGCTCACCAGAGTACGAACACACATTTACACACATGCTTTCACAGACTCATGAGGCGGGGACTCCGACTGGTTGTATGGATACTGACAGAGGTGTTCAGGTGATGTAGATTACCGTCACCTCTCACTGGAGAGGTGTCACCGAGCACTGCGTGATAAGAGGCAGACTGTCATAGACTAATTGTCTGCGATTGTGTTGATGAAATGCTAAAGTAAAATGCCTGTTCGGAGTGTGAGTGGATGTGTCGAGGAGTTGGAGCCATCTTTCAAAAAGGGTCAAAAACCCTCTCCTTTATAATTCAGAAATATTAATACATGAATGGACATGGAGAGTTTTTGTAATCCAGACACTGATATGCAAGTTACACGGAAGGAGAGAGCTAATACAATCTGTTTAATCTGCCATAGCACCATAGCTGTGTAGGGTTATTTATGTTTAATCAGTTTGAATTTATGTACCTTCCCAAGGCTAATCATTGTCCACTAATCCTGTTTATTAGAGCTTACTAAAATAGCATTTATTAGACCAACACTAAAATTCAAGTGTTAATCTTCATTTGAAAACTCTAGGGTCTGATATAGGTGTGCTTATTTTTTTTTTCCCTCCACAAACTCAAACCATGAACTCATTTCATAAATAACTAAACATTTGTTATGCGTAGTTATTTATTTGTTCAATTACTCTCTGCTTTGATGATTGTGTTTGTGGTGTTCCACACACAAGAGAAGTCGCAGAGTGGACGAACTATGCAACATCAGCACTCATCTCTCCCATTACTTTTTAATTTTCATTTGTCGGGCATTGTAAATGCTGACACTGATAGATAAGCAACCGATAATATTGGCCTGTTTTAATCTGTTCCCCCCCCCTTCCTCAGTGACTATATAATATGTAAATCTACAGTAAAAAACCCCCAACAACTTTATTTTAAAATACATAGCACATAGTGGTGGGACTCTCAGATTGTTGCACATAAGCACTGAAGCAAAGTGCTTTCCTCCACAAGTCTCATTCACCCAATCACACAGACAATCATGCAGTGCTTTTAACTATACTTAAGCGCATTTAAACATACACGCTCACACCCCTATGGATGTGAGCGGCCTCTAAGTTCAGTTGCAATCCACTGACCTTCCAACTAGAGATCACCCACCCACCATCTAGAGCACAGCCACCCCAATTTTAAATCAGTTTTGACAGCTGAAAATTTTAAAAGCATACCGAGCATACATATGTACTAGGGGTGCAACGATACACAAAATTCACGGTTCGGTTCGGTTCGATACTTTGGTGTCACGGTTCGATATTTTTTCGATACAAAAAAATGTTCATGCTTTTTTAATTTGTCATTTATTAAAATTATAAATATATATTTTAACTCAAAAGTACAGTTTTTAAATTTAATGTTGCTGAAATGACAAAGTAATAAAAAAAATTAATATCTCATGGAAAAATCCCTCATCTTTGGAAAAGAGAGTTTATTACAGAGAAATGGCTCTTTCCAAAATAAAAGCTATACTATACGCTTCTTCTGGGCTATATTCTCAGCAGCATATTAAACATATCAGGTCCCCATAAGGAGAATCATGTGCTAACGGCTGTCTAAATGACTCGGGTAAAGTTTGTAGCATGCGTGCTTGTTGTTTTTGTCTGCTTCCACTTGTCTTTGCACTAGGATGATGTCGGAGTAAATGTGCAGTCATATTCATTGTGTTCCCACTAGTGCTGTCAGCGTTAATCTGAAATGACGTTAACGCCACAACAAGGCAAATCTCCGTTAACGAGCTACCGCCGATCGCCCCGTGCGTGGGGCTGGACGGTGTCAACACGTTAACGAGCAAACTGCGCTAACGCAGTAGTTCCCACCCATGTAATTGAGCATTGCGTGGCACATCCGACATACTGTTTTACTTTTGTCCATGATGCGCTTACCTTCAGGGTCGTACTTCACATGAAGACCAAAATAGTCCCAAAGGCCAGATCTGAATGAGGGTGGGGGAGGTTCAATTTGCCATGCTGCAATGAGCTAAGCCTCTGTCTTGCTAGCTTGCGCTGCGCTCAGTGGATCTGCGCTCGACAGTGCAGCCTAGGCGGAGTAGTCGAACGCAGATCCACAGCATCGTCAGAAGAAAAGTTGATAAAATAAATTAAAAATTTTGTATTGTTCGATACACATGCGTACCGAACCGAAAGCACTGTATCGAACGGTTCAATATCGATACGAGTATCGTTGCACCCCTAATATGTACAGAAATATTCATAATGACTTCCGAATGGAAAAGTGGTGTGTAATGGAGACCAAGGGGTTCCATTACCCTTACCTGTATTTTTATTCGCTTGAGGATTTGTATTTTAAAACCAACATAAAAAAAGAAATATATGTATAGTTTGGTGATTCTTTATCAGGTTTGACGTTTCGGTTAGTATTTAAGTGACTGTTTGTGGACAGTGAAGGGACAGAGGGGGACTGGCCATCCTACCTGTGTCACGAAAAAGAACCTGAGTTGGAGCTGTTCACAGTTTATCATTTGCTTTGGTAAACCTAAATTCCTTGCACATGTATTTGTGTGTTAGTAAGTGTGTTAGCAGTAGGCACCTTTTCCTGGTTGCTTCCTTTGCAAGATGTGGAGTGAAAGAGTAAAAGCAGCTCAGTCACCTGTTTATGAGCTCCTGGAGTAAACCAATGGGCCAGGTGGGGGGAGTTTTGGTTAAGGTGTTTCTAATTTATATATAATTGATTGACGTGCATATGTTATTGAATTATTTATAGGACTTTGTATGAATAGAAATATGTCTTCCATGTGTTGTATTGTGGTTTGATATTTGCTTATGTGGATGTTTGTTTTCTCGTTTGGTTTGCTAACCCCAGACTTGGGTAATTCCCGATGCTCAACTGAATGGGTAGAGTATAAAAGGAAGTCAGTTTAGAGTGGTTGGTTTTTGGTGTGTGTTGGTGTGTAACCAATAATAAAGCCCACCAGTTGATGGATAGATTTTATTCCAGCCTCATGCCATCTTGTTTGAACCTACACATGACCGTCAGCCGAGCTGACACGGTGTGAAGTTATGAACCTGCATTCAATCCATGTACCTTTCTTCTGTGAGGTCTCTTTCAGTTCTGGTTATATGCAGTTCTCTTCTGTTATTATGGTATTGTGCTACAATATGCAGCAATATGGTGCTAAATCAGTGAAGAGGAAGACTATTGCTTATAATAAATCTGAATAATGCTATATTTCAAATGCTTAAATATGGTTTTGCTGAATTTTCCTGAGAAGGAAAGACACTCAGCATATTTATTAGGGTTTAAGGATGCACACATGCATTTTGATGAGCAGCACTTAATGTAAACTTTAAAATTTTCAACAGCATTCCTAAAGGTGCTTTATATTCTACTATGTTGGAAAGTATTATTGGAGTTGCACAGATGTGCTCTCCAAACTGGTGATCCTTACTCAGCATCGTTGGTGTCGATAGACAGATGACTGAGGGTTCAGATCTGGTCCTTACATTATGAAGAGAAAACAGAGTGGCACATTTCAATTTGCCTTGCAGATCTGCATCATAAGCAGTTCACCAATCTGTGCGTTTATCACCTCAGTGGTGTGTGTTATGGAAGAGCAAGCACCTGCTACTGTCAGGCACCTCCTCGCTCCAAACCCCCAATATGTCCAGCGCTGTATTCGTGCGAGTATCCACTTGTGAATATGGCCCAGATATCTGTTCACAGCTTAAGGCATTACATTTGAGAGATTAAAACAGAAGAGCAGACACTGTGATTTCACAAAAACATTATGTGCCACAAATGAAATGAATATAATGAATAACTATATGCAGGAAAAACAAGTTTGAAAAAGCAATTTGGCATATTGCATACGCTGGCCACTAATGTAATATTGGGTATGTTGTTGATGGCAATGGATGTCATATAGAGCCATGTAAGGCGAGGATGAGCAGTGGGGTAATGCACAATAACCCGCCGCATTAACCTCCAGCCATCCCCTCTTCTCATTTTAATCCAGCAAATTCCATTATTCCCCCTTGCAGGACCATTTGCCTGCATAGGAATCGTACCCTGCTGCCAACCTCCTTTTATTCCTGCTATCAGTGCTCGTATAACCTGCCTGTGTCTTCAGTGTTAATCTACCGCAGCTGGGCCTCAAGCACTTTGAATAAAAACACAGCTCCAAATCCGCCACTTTGAAAAGGCTACTAATTGCACAAAAGAGCGATCATCCCCTCAGATGGGTTTAAAGACTTAAAACAAACAGATTAAAGCACTAGTAAAGTGATAATGCAGGGTTCACTGTAATTTAATGCATAAAAGAGAAAGAAAAGTAGGGCATTGTATGCTTAGAACAATGTGCCATTACATACACCAGACACTGCCAGGAACTAATATACTGGCATCACATTTAAATGGATGAAGACTAAACCCAGCTGGACACACACACACACACACACACACACACACACACACACACACACACACACATTAAAGTGCTTTTCACTGTGGTTAAATTTGCTCTGTAATAAAGACCAGAAATGCAGCAAACTTAAAAATCTACTCTAAGTTCAACTCTATTATTCTTACTGTTTATCTGTAAATGTAATTTCAAGTCTGTGCAAATGTGGTAGAATGAACATGTTTATTCAGTGAAGGCAGATGATGATGGCAGTGAGAAACAGACAAGCTCACTCCTCTTACACATCAACTGTACAACAGTCAAACATATAAACAAACAGCTGCTGGTAATGTAGTTTTTATTTCTCTACTAATTTTTTATGTATTGTGGTGTGTTTTTTCAGTAAATAATTGGCTGCACTATATAAGCTGGACTGTTTAACTGTTTTTGGTACTGAACAGATTGTGTGTTCATGTACTCAAATGGCTCAAGTAGGCAATCCGAGTGGAAGATGAAGGAAAAAGGAAATAATGATTGAGTTTTTATTATTCTCAAAATGTGTCTCTAACATTGAGTATTAAAAAACCTTTTATAAATTGATGATGTCAGAGTCTTAGGGTTATTTTTTTTTTTAATGCATTGTTGTAAATTTTATGTATTTACAATTTGGGTATTTTATTGGCACAAACATCAGGACATTTCTAATGAAACTCAGTCGTTCGTACACCCGGGCAGGGATTTTCAAATACTGAGGTTGGGAGTCTCCCCAACAACTCTCTTAGGCTCAGTTTCCCCAGACATGAATTAAACTGACTTCTAGACCATAACTTCTTTCCATATTCATTGAATTTTTCTTTTAGAGCTGGACTAGGCTTAATCCATGCCTGGGAAGCTGCTGATAAACCTGCTGAAAATTTAGACTTGAAACTAAAACTGGCATTTCCAAATGTTTTGTTTACCTTTTAATTTATTAAATTAAGTCTGCTATTTCACTCCATGTGGTTCATATTTCTGGGTGGGAAATTACCTAAGATATCAGCAAATATTTATGCAACTAAAAGAAATAAAATGCATGTGAAACAAATTAAATGAAAATATTAGCCTTGACTTTATTAAGGAAAAACTACAATACACTGCATATTTGTAATGGGAAAATTGAATTACTGCGGTCATTTACACACATTTAAGTGTGTTTTATTAATTTGTGAGCATGACTCGTGGTAGAGTGAAATATTTTATTTATCCTTCCCACTGTCCACTTTTCCTTCTCAAAGTCGGACTGAAGCCTGTTTTGTGGTTACTGGTGTTGCTGCACTAATGACACTGCCATCATTAGATTAAAACAAAATTACATTTTTGACCATTAAATTTTTCAGTGTGGACAGATTCATTAAAATGTGATAAGAGTTGCAGACGTAAGTGAAAAAAGAATCATTTTAAATTTTTTATTTAATTTTTTTTTAATATAGTGTAACACAAAATCTTGGCAACAAAGAAGTCATGGGGTGGTTAATTAAGAAAGCCAGTACCTGAAGTAGTGGATGAAAAATGAAATGATGGAAACATAATTTACAGCATAAATCGAAAAACTGCTAAAGATGACAGACACCGTGGAAATAATAAAGGTTAATGAAACATTCAGCTACGGGTCTCCCATCATTCTATTATATGCAGTAAATCAGAAATCAAAGATAATTCTGAATTATTTTAAGATGCACTGGCTGTTTCTTATGTGTTCTGCTACAGAGGCATTATGGGCTGCTGCCCACTTGGCATTAACCCACATCCCCAACCTCTCCTTGTTGGCTCTGTAAGTGGAGTCAGCTCATTTGTGTTGTGATGCCACTGGGACTTTTATTTTGTGCTTGGTGGATTTTACTTCGTGGTTTGGCTGGAGCTTAACAACCAGACCACCATGTGGATGTTCCCCATCCTCCCTCCCTACCTCACCCTGCCATTTTCTATGAAAAGTAGTTTTACACGGCGAGAAAACGTGTTGTTTTTCTTAGTGTGAACAGATCAGATCATTGGTTAAAAAAAATGACAAGAAATTGTACGCTTTAAAAGAAACGTGTGTTTTGAAACAGTTCCCTACGTGGCCGGATATAAAGATCTCCAAACGGCCTAATACCTAAATACGTTTTGTTTTGGATTTTTTAATCCTGGTCTGTACTACTGAGTAAAAATACCTCTTTTATTGTGCTGATTTGTGAACTTCTGTTACTTTCAAGTCTAATATATGTTTTTTTTTTCAGCTGGCAGGAGAAGCTCAAGAGCTTTTCTCAGTGCGACACGGTCCAGTGCGAGCTGCTCGCATTCTGCCAGCTCCTCATAACAGTGAGTATTTTCAGTACCTTTACTTGAATATAATATGCACCTACCTGCAGTTAAGCACATATTGCATATTCTTGCTTGAATAATTATACAGTAGTAATGACATGATTATACAGCATTAAAACCATTGCCAGGTGAAGTTAACAACATTTGTTGTCAGTTCTTTTATTGGTGCTGCTGAGAAACATTTCTGCTGAGGAAACAGAAAAACAAACACAGTAGGTGTCAGTATTTTTCACATCTCTGCTATAAGGGTAGAGATGGGTTCCTTTAGTTATTATTATTATAAGGTATTAGCTTGTTGGCAGGATCTTTTGGGTAATGTGCTGTGGGATTTGTATTCTGTGCACGGGCTATTTATGGTGTTTTGCAGTGTGCAGCCCACATTGGCTGGTAGAGGAGGCTGCTACTGTCATGGAGCGTCTTTGCTTTCAAAGGCTATTTAAGTCTACAACAGTGTTAAGCTGTGTATTATGCATCAAAAGTAACATCTGCATTGATATCAGGACCTTAGGTTTCATAAACACACTGCATGATTGAAATTATGAGATGGTCAATGTTTTCCATCCATCAGTGATTTTAATGCTGCTGATCATTATGTAGCTTTTTTTATGGTATCAGTGGTATTAAAGTTCCACATCTACATATCTGTTTCAGAAGAAGCTGCATTCAACTATGAAACACAAACTTTTATACCTTGTACTAGATAAAATCTCAGCTCGTGTTGTGCCACCTTCAGATGCTGTTTTAACAGTAAATATCTCTTCTGAAACCACACAGGGATGTGGAGGAAGTTCATTTAAACATTTTTCCTTTGCAAGTCTTCTGAAGTGTCTTTTCAGCAAAATTCGGAAATGTCTGTCCTGGAAAAAAAAAAACTCTGGTTAACTTGATTTCAGCATCCAAGGTCAACACTTAAAATTAAATTTCGGATGGCCTATTCTAATGCAGTTTTGGGTTGTGGGCATTTTAAGTGGTGCTATATCATTAAAATTAAAGAGTGCTCCTTGGTTCCTCATCCTAATGTTGTCGTAAATCTACGATTACTGTTAGCCCACTCTCAGTCAGTAGTGCATATTACTAGTAATGCAGGGATTGGTGTCCTTTTGTCATGAAGAGTTTAACCAAACAGAGGGTATCCCAAGTGCATTTTGATCAAATTTGAGTTTTGTATTTGCGTCAGTATTATATTATTAATGCAACACACGGGCTGCCGTAATCTGACAAGGATGATTGCTACAAAATGATGCCACAGAAAATCTTCTTTTAGCAAACATTGAAAAAGAATCATTGTTCATTATTAATGATGATTTTGGGATACCTTTATTTCAGAAAAATTTGTGAATATTATTAAAAAAAAAAAAGGAAGTAGAAAGAAAAACATTTTCGTCCACTAATCCAATTCAGGGTCTTGAGCTGGAGCCTGACATGGGGCCACAGGAGTGGTACGCCCTGAACAGGTTGCCAGTTTGTTGCAGGGCAACAATAGAAAGCTCATAGTGCTTAATCTAAAATCTGAGATCACACAGACCACAGTGGCTGCTTAACTTCAACCTGAGATGAACTTTAAGTACAGCAAGGGAACCACCTAGGAACTGCAGTCTGGCATCTCAAGCGATCAAACAGCACCTGAATAACACTCTGTAGCTTCACCAAGTGACGTGTGAAATGCTTCCATATCCACCACCTGGATGCATGCACATGCATAATTAGTGCGTTCTAATGTAAATTCCTCAAGGACAAAAAACAGACTGGCACGCGGACCCTCCTGCATAGACCCCCTCTCTTACTATCTGATAGGGAGATTTCTGTCACTCACCCTAAAGTTGACTCGCAGATTTGCAAAGTGTAATAGAGGCTTTCAAAATCAGCATTTTGTGATTTACATTACTCACAAATTGCTTTTATGAGTAATGTAGTGTGGTCCAAATGAAAATTACAATGCAGGAGGAAAATGAGAATTTTTGTGAATCAGTATATTGAACAGTACTTTCAGATTCATTTCTTTTTCGAAGGAAACATTTCCCATGATGTTCTGTGAATGCATGTTTGATCTGCTTACCTAATGCTGTTTTATATGAACTGAATTACAAACAACGTTAAAGCATTTCATTTCATTTGTCATGTCTTTTCAAAGTGAAATAGTCCCAGTAATGACAAACAAATGTGGCACTGGTTCCACTAGTGGAAGGTTGAATGCAGTATTAATTGCAGTTCACATATTCTCAAAGTCATGGTGCAAATGGTCGACTTGTTCCACTGATTAGACTCTTTACAGGCATGACGTTTAAATTTAATCCCTGCAGGTGTCAATCGGTTCTGTGAAAGATGGTTTGTGGCTTTTTTTTTCGGTGAGAAAATCGTCTTTGTGTTCGCCGTCTATGTTCCAGTCTTTTGGCAGATTTCAACAACACACAATGGCAGCTTTTGAGGAGTGCTGGAAGTGGATAAAAGCAAACCACAGTAATAAGAAGCAGCAGATAGCCCCGACACATGAGGGGAGTAATTCTCTCAGCAGAAAATAAATATGAATTGTACCACTGCAGGGAAGGACACTGATTGTAATCTGTTAGGGTGCAAACAGTGTTGCACTGTGGCGAGCCATTAAAAGGCCAATTGTCTGGGATATGAGGCTGTGGGTGGGTGGACTCGTAAAGCCCTGAAAATAGGTGTTGATTATAATAAGGCAAGGTTCCTTCTTCCTGGAATAGAGAAGGAAAAGCTGGTTTTCCAAAGGAAGTAAACGCGTTTATCCACATCTCGTTTACAACCTATGATCTTTTGTTGTTTTGGAAAATGAAGCAATGACTTCTCTGTCTGATAACAAATGAGCATTGAGGAGATACTTTGTGAATGCTCTCTTCATGCTATTTTTCAGTGGATGTTGCTTTGTATGTCTTCACAATAGAGTTTGATCCCGATAGAGGAAATTCCATGCAGTTTAATATGTTGCCTGATGTTTCGGGCGATGTCATAGTATTATTTAAACATACACTTACTTGTGTCTGTTACTATTCATTGCAATAGTAATCAAATCAAAGTTGCTCTATGCATCTTCCCAGAATGTTTTATTTTTTTTAGTTAAATGTGCCATTCACCAAGTCTCCAAGGAGCATATTTATGTTCCGGCTCAATATCTTGACTGATGACAGAAACATGAAAGGAGAGAAGGATCCTGTTGGTAGTGTTAAAGGCTGGTACGGAAGGCACATTTGCTCTCATGCCATACCACAGGAACTTGGGCTGATTACTGTCAACCCTCAAATTACAGTCCTCTAAAGGGTAACATCTTCTTCAGCCTAAGCACCCCCATCCACTCAGTCCCCTTATCCTTTGCCAAACTTCAAAAATGAGACAATTAGGGAAAATATGGGATCAGTAATACTTAATGCAGCATGATTTCTCTTCATTTTTCACATGCCCACTGGACTTCCACTTGCGTTTTCAATAAGATTTCTCCATCATTTTTGAGTTTTGTTAACTTTTTTTGGAGGAACAAAAATGTTTTTTTTTATTTTTATTTTTTTATTATTTTAAATCAAGCTTCATTTATTCTTTTAGCTCCAATTTACAGTAGAAAATCAGTAGAAACTAGCAAACAAAGTCTTTAAATTAAGTGATTCCATGTTTTGGATGGGAAAAAAAATCTCCATTTATCAAAAAATATTTTGCAACCATAATTGGATTATGGGGCAACCATAGTAATGTAATCAGCACGTTTCCTGCCATGGTAATAGCCTGCCTGTTGTATGAGGGTGGGGAGTGCTCGAGCCCTCACATGTTTGGTAAAGAATGTCTCTCTTTGTTGTGTGCAGATTCTGCTGTTTCTCATCTGGCTCTTCCTCTGACTCCTCTTCCTCCTCAGGTCCTGTAAAGCTGGACAGTTTTGCTGACAAGAGGCCCCTCCTTGGGGTCTGCAAGAGCACGGGGTCCTCTGGGTGAGTTCAGGCTTCGTTATAAAACTGACATCACTTCCTGTCGGTCACCCATAAACTGCAATGCAGAATAGTGACTTTGCTTCCCCTCTGTTTATAAGTGATGAATTATAGATTCACATCTTTCTGCTGTAATGTTGTGCTATTCTGTGTGATAAGTGACTGCCAGCTTAACTAGTGGAGGGGAAAAAAGTGATGTTCTGTAATGTTGTCTTAAACTTAAAGACGAGATGCCCGTTAAGCTCTGTCTTTGCCTAGTAAAGACAGAGCATAACAGGCATCTACTTTCTAATTAAAAGTGCACTTACTGGAAAGTGAGAAACTAAAGCAACCTGTGTCTCGTGGGATTTAACGGTCCTTTCTTTAAAACCTGCCAATAGTGTTTTACTCTCGGTGATGTTATGAAGGACAACAAATTCTCCATCTGAAAGTCATTTTTAAAAATAAGAGGCATCAAAGGACACCCAACATTTTGTTACGAACCCTTCACATGCAACTTGAGGTGAGCCACCGATGTGGGCTTAGTGACTGTTAGTGGCAGTGTGGCTGGAATGCGAGCAGTACCTGAATGCCCCACAGGCTGGGAGAAGGGTGATGGAGCAGATGTGCAGAAGCCTGGGATTGTTAGGGTTAGGCCTGGGAATGTCATGTCTTTGTTTAGTGCAAGAAAACTTACTTAAAAAGTGACAGACCCCGAGGCATCTTGCACTCCCTTCTCTATACCCAGTTCGTGCCCTCCCTTCTTTCCCCCTCTTCCACTTACTTATGCTGCTCTTCCAGAGCAACACAAAATTTAACTCAATATATCCTCCCCAGGAAATGAAATAAGGAAGTCTGTCTTCAGCTGGGTCTTGATGGAGACCACCTTCTTGATGTTTTCCAGGAACTGCCGCCACTGTCTCTCTGACGCCATTGCCATTGCTTCTGCTTTTCCTATGTCCTCACTGACACTGAGACAGGCAGCGTTTTGACGGTTTGGCGAATCACCCAGGCGTCGTTCAACACTAATGCTGAAAACATGTACTGTGTTGAAAAGCAGAAACCCTGACCTCTGGCTGAATGGCACAGCCTGGTCCTTCCCTCTACAGAAGTGCTTGGTAAATAACACTTTGGTCAAAGACAAGAAGGAAAAAAGCTTCCGGGTGCGGCGCTGTACTTTCCATCGGGCCTGTTCATAAACTTACTAAGGTCCTCGCACAATTTTTAGCATATAATCATTTTGAAATAACAGCTTTTGTTAACCACCAAAAAGGATGCCGTCCTGACACTTAAATGGAAAACAGATTGGACTCTTGGCTGCTATAGCAGTGCTGGTTTAGAAGTCGGTTCAGTCAGCTCTAGGCTTAGATTACAAGATTTGCAAATTAAAGGAAAACCAGAGAAGGGAAAAAGCATGTGTGCTAAAGCGCTGTACTTGTGGATTTCCAGCCAGGCACACTCAACATAATTTTATCAATGGAAAGGATTATATGTAAAGTCCAAACAATGTAAGGATCCAGTGATTTTCTTGACAGTAAAGCTACATATGCGTCCCTTTCACTCTGTACCCGTGCCAGTGGGCTTTAGGAATTAGTAAAGACTGCTGGTGCCCTTGCAGACCTTGGTGTGTATGCCTGCTCACATTTCTGGAAAGGATTTACGTTTCCTTCCCCTTCTAGCTGTTGTTATTATTTTCAGTCGTTTTAATTACATCCACAGGTATTAGTATTCTCAAAGTGATTCTCAGTGAAATTTTATGGGAAAGACCGAGGCGACTTAACTGTTTGCGGGTGTTTGAGTGCACACATATCTTGGGCAAAAGTTCAGTGATGAATAAGTGTGCTTTGTTCTCTGGAGTGACATTTCCAACCTCCATCTACCCCCTCACAACATCTCCACATGCTGAGAGGATGTGGTCCCCTCAATATAGACTTCTTTCACCATCAGAATTAATACTGCACGGGCTATTTCTAGACTCTAGTTAATACACATGGATGAACAGTCACCACTGAGGCTATGGACAGACTTTTTTGAAGGGTTGTACAGTATGTCAAACAGTAAACAGTGTTCTACATCCTGAATGCCCACCTCAAGCAGCCCTTTTATTATATTGTTTTTTAAAAAGAGCACCAATTTCAAAAGGCGGATGCATTGCACCACTGCTCACTCCTCTTGTGCGTCACTGCTGATTGTTTTTCTTCTAAAAAAAAAGCTACATACTAGGCTGTGTAGGTTATTTATTTATATTACAAATAAGTATTTTTATGTGTTGCTGATGGGGCTGAAAGTGTCTGGTAGTGATGTTGGAACAACAGAATCATCAATTCACTTTAAATCTATAATTATCAGTTGACAGCTAACTTGATTGAGATATATATTTCTTTAATTCTTGTGTTTTTTAAATCTATAAAATGGTGTATTTTGTTTTTACTTGATATGCAAAAATTAAACATGATAGTAATACTTAGACAATAACTGCATTAGTACCTAAAGGCACGACACGGATGGATTTTGGTGCCACTATAGATGTGTCCATGTGTCGTATACATTGCATGCTTACACCTTTGAAGGACAGATGGTTAAAAGCTTTCCTACCAAAAAGCCCTTAAACCGCAGGTGAGGTAATCGAAGGAAGAACAGTGAGCATACACCCAAGACGTTAATCAAAGAGACTAGAGTTTGTGTATCACATGTGCTTATTAAAAGTCATTCAAAGTTGTTGTTGTTTTTGTTTTTTAAATTGTTGTTATTTTTATTGGTTACAGCTTACTTAGCCAACAAAAGCACTTAGTTAGGGGCTTGGAAAAAAAATCACGGTCTGTTTTAGAAGTGACCTTTTCATGACATTAGCCACATGTCCATTTTTATGGTTGCCAAGGCAACATTTTCCTCATCTAATATGATCGGTTGATCACATTACTCTGCTGTTCAGAGACAACGTGCACAACACACATGACCCTAAGTAGTCACCTTCATAAATATGGCTCCTTTTAACCCTATTTAAGTGATTGGCCAGTGTTTCCTGTTGAGATTGGGCAAGCAAATAAGCCATGCTTGCACAGTAAATGTTTTCATCTTTAAATGTTGACGCATCAAACTATGCAACTTATCGGTGCAAGCTGATGTGCTTTGATTTCAGTTTCTACTACCTAACTCTAATTTCCCATAAGGCATAAGGTGCTTCATTTTTCATGGTGCAGTGTTACTTTAAAAACAAACCTAAAAAGCTACACAGAGGGTTGGGTGAAGCTTGCCTCCTCCCACCGCTCACACTGATAGTAAGTGCCATGCAAAATCCAAAGTAAATGTACAGCAAACACAATTTCATCCTCCTGCACATTTGCATTTAATCTGCTTTAAATCCTTTAGTGAAATATCACAGGTTATTAACTACATGGTTGGAGGCAACAAATTCCACTTAGCCCACACAAACACTTTTGATGGCAAAAGCCCATTGAAGCACTAAGCACTAAGTGTTTCAGTGCATTTTCATGACAGGTTTTGCTCTGTGCACCGGATGTATCCTTTTTCTAAAGTGTATTAAATGGAAATCGTGAAGCATTTGTATAAAACAAGCCACCAGATTAAGGGATTTGGAGAAGTGATGCTTTTTATCCACCATGAGGTTATGGTATTCTTCACTGTCACACCATGACCATGCGCACAAACATGTGCTGTCCAATCCTAGCTGGAGGGTGGATGCTGCCGTGAACGTATTTAATTTGGCCTGCATCAAAATTGCGGTAAAGCTGTATCAATTGTGTTCAAGATGATCGGAGTATTTAGACACCGTGTCAGCCCAGAGGACAATCCACAGTCTTCCTTTTGCCCTGGCTGGCAAAATTTGCCTTCAATTTGTGGAAAGGAATGTCATGTTCTCCACTGAGAAAACCATTTTGATCAAATTGTTCCCTGACACTTTTGTCATGCTCCTGCGTGGAAATGAGAGTAGCTGTAATCTGCTCTTTCACTTCCCCTTTTTCATTGCCCCACATGTGGACACATACGTACTTGTGCAGTGCATAGGCAGAGCTCAGGGGCTCAGGCTTCACTGTGGAACGTTTATTTTGACTTCCATGTCTGCTTTATGTCTGTCGAAAATGTGTTCTGCCTCGCCAGTTTTCCTCCTTCAAATAGGAAGTCAGATTATACTCAGTAGTACTGGAAGTGGTGCATATAAACACAGCCGACAGGCTGAATGATTAGTAATGACTTTTCAAACTTTTACCACAGCTTCATTCTTTAAGCCAGGCCCCTGTGGTCAAAGCAATTAATATTTTATTTTACTAAAGTTTAAACTTTTCCTTTCCTCTAGATTGAAGTATATTGCAATACTATTATAATTTTCTCCAGATGTTAACTGTTAAGTAACACCCACTGTTGGAGGGCTCGCTATCAGTCTTAGATTAAGGCTTAACTGGGCAAAAATTTTTTGGCTGTGAGTAAAAACTTTTATGAAGTTGGGGAAGTCTCATCTCTACCATATTTAGAAGAGGTCCAAAAATGACTTTACTTTGAAGCTTCCCTGAGATGTTGGAGGAGACAAACTTTCTGATTACATAATCCGATTAGAAGATAACAAAAATTGCATCCATGATAAACATGGGGCTCTAGAGATGGCAATCTCCATCCTCCACTTCTGCCCAGGCTTAAATATACTAATAACAACTGAGTGACATAATCTCTCCAGCATGTCCTTCCCTGCAGCCACCTTCTAGATTACTAGATATTTATGAATCCAATGATTTGGCTATGATTCCCTTTCCTGTACTACTTTTGCTAAGTGGGGATTGCACCAGCCCCTATTACATCCCAATTGTGATGCATTTACATGCCTCCAGCAGCTCCTTGTCACTCCCTTAACAAGGAGTCCTGTGCCTTTATGACTAATAGGGCACACAGGCTTTTCTATTGGTCTATTGGTTGCAGAACAACAAAGATTTAAAAGTTAATTATTACTTGTTGAGTTATTGCACTAAATATATTTTACTAAATGCTAGCAAGTAATTTTGTCTTTAGAGCTGATGAAATAGTCATGAAAAGTTTTGCTCTGAAAAATGTAAAAGTTGAACACTGGCCTCAAGCCTAAGTTGATATGTCACATTTCTTATATAGCTTTAAGATGTCAAAGCAGAAGAAAGAACTGCTGTATGACCAGATGTTTCTTGTGTCAAGTGCTTCCACTTAACATAGACAGAAAATTGGCACATGAGGTTAAAATGGGATCTAATGCAAGCCATGGTTTGGGTAATGAATATTAATACCCACTTCACTGCTGTCAAAGAAAGAATAAGCTGAATTTATTGGGTGCATATACATAAATCCCATGTTGATTTTTTTCCCTATTGTTGTGCTTTTAATGTTACACATCTTTGAGTCACAAACTTGTAGGAGGTTTTTAAAAAAAAAAGTTTTGTAGCTAGTATAGTCAGATTTAATGGGTTTGTTATCTATTTAGCTGCACTTTTCACTCTAATGCAGTATGCTTTAACACATAAACACTAACAATGAGTAAAAGCCTGTACATGAATACACATGGACAAACACAGGGTAGTTTGTTTTCAAAATGCTGGCAATTATTCTTATTATTATGTGAAGTATTAAATAGTGGAGGAAATGTATTTCTGGCAGCTCTGCAGACATGGAGCTGTGGTTGAACTTTTTACCCTAATTACTTTCCTGCTAATGCCTCCAGCCTGCCGGAATCACTGTGGCTCCCCCAGGCCCCCAGTAGGCTCTGATGTGGCTAGTATTTGTGTGTGGAGAAGGGGAGCTCTGGGTTTCAGCAGAGAGCCAATAAGAGTCATAAGAGAAAACAAATAAGGAGGAGTAGAGAAAAAAAGTTGCACTGCAGTTTTTCTTTTCTTTCCCTTTGATTTTATAAATACAGAATTTTACATAAACTCATCATGGGGACAAATGTCATGGTAATTTGAGAGTTTTAATGATTTCTTTGAACTGTTAGAATTATTGTATGTATTGTTAATTTCTTTAACTCCATACAGGGTCATAAGTATACGTACAGGCTCAAATATATATACATATACACCCAATAACATTTGGTTAAGTGTCCCTTATCAAGTATGCTTTTGGTAGCCATTAACAATTTTCTGGCGTAATTCTAGCAGGTTATTTGACCACTCTTTTTGCCGGAATTGGTAGAGCTCATTTATCTGGTTGGGAACTGGTTTGGGAAGGCCATTCCAGAAGCTTAGCGTTAGCCTGCTTTACCCCTTTAAAGACCAGTTTTGATGTGTTTTTGGAATCATTCTCACGTTGGACCACTCAGTCGTATGGTTTAAGCCATCAAGCTGTTGATTTGAAGTGAAATTAAAGAATTTGGAGGCAGTCCTCTTGCAATGTACCAGTACCACTGGCAAAACAACATAATGCTACCACCACCATGCTGGACAGTTGGTACTGTGTTCTTCTGTTTGAAGCTTCGCCTTTACTCCTCCAAACATACCTCTTGTCATTGTGGCCAGATGGGTCAATCTTTGTCTTCTCTGTAAATAAGATGTCCTTTCCAGAAGGGATTTGGCTTGGCCATATGGGCAGCTGCAATTTTCATTTGAGATTTAAGGTATTGATTTTCGACCAGGGGCTTCTGTCTTGGTCAAGTAAAACTCACTTTGGACTCTTTGGAAAGAGGGAAAAACTATAAAAAAACAAAAACTGCAAGTTGTAATCATCCATGATCTTGATCATTGATGAGAATAAGCTTTGGCCTTGTCAAGTTAAAAGACACGGTGGAACCTTCAGCATGAATAATTAAAAGTTTTAAGTGTATGTATATGTTTGAGCCTGTATGTGTACTTGTGCACTTGTGCACCCATTTCTTTTGTTTTAAAAGTCATATTTAAAGTCATAAACTTCTGACTACAACTGTAAATGGGGTGCGTATGCAGGTGGAGGCTAGTGCAAGTCCTATGCTAGTCCAAGATTTTGGTTGAGATACAATAGGCCAAAAATATTTTCAATTGTTTTCCTAATTTTTTGTGAACTAGAACATTCTAGGCTGTTCCTACACCACCACTACTCTGTGAATAGTGGAAAATATAAATGAATTTAAAAAAAACAAAAACATATTTAAGTGTTTGTGTCTTGTAATTTAAAATCATTTTTTGCACATTTGATAATATCTCATTTAAATATCTGTACATCAAATAACATGTCTTAGCCGTGCTAGCTTAAAAACATATGTGAGACTTGGAAAAATCAGTGATTGTCCAGTGATTACATAAAATATTTACGCATTTGATAATTGATTACAAGTAGTCACCCAAAGGCTGAGTGTACAACACCCTCTGCTTGACCACTTTGGATGACAACGCAATTGTGCAGGTCGACTGGTGGCAGGACTGGTTGGTCTCCAACCAGTCGCGGTCTGACTGGGACAATTAGAGGGACTGCTATTTAATAGCGTGTTCTGATTTATGTAGTAATCAAAAATGGTATCAAAAACTTCCTCTGTAGAAATCTGTATTTCTGTGTCAACGATGAGCCGCACTTTGTCCAGTGTTCAGATTATGCTACTGGAAGTGTATGCAAATGAGTCCTTATTTAGGACAAAAATACATCTTTGGCATATTTAAATGTATCGTTCATGAAAGCTTGTAATGCAAACAGTAATTTCCTTAATAGAAGCAAACAGCTGGACATTTTTTAAAAGATATCTAAATTAAAATTCATCCAAAATTACCTGTAATTCTTTTCCTTTACAACAATGGAAACTGTAGCTTCTAAGAGAGTTTATTGTCAAGAACACTTTTCTATCCTGCCTAGAATAAACGTCTGAGGAGAACTCTGAGTGCTTGTTCAGTGTTGGCATAAACTGCTGTCTGTTGGCAATGCTGATCCTAAATTTCTGGTTTTAATATTGAAAAGTGAGATTACGATTCCCATTCCTCAGAAGTTTTACAGTCTGCAGTTGGAGCATCAGAGTTCTTTCTTTCAGCAGAAGCAGACTCAGCTTCCCAAACCGAGCTTGTATTTGTGTAGCATTTCCACACTATGTAATTGTCGTCTATATTTGGGGAGCTTGTAAAACTTTGCAGCAGTAGGAAATGTGGTGACGTCCCTTCCTTGTAAATTAATTTATTTGCCTTCTTTTTAATTCCCTCTATGGCTTCCATCTTATGCTTTCTACAGTCACATGAAATCTTGTGGTTTTGATCTCCCGGTTTAAGTTCACATTCATGGAAAGATGTGTGCAGATTGCCTCAAACAGAGGAAAAGTGACAGATGTCAGTATGTTTAATCCAGGAGGAAGTAATGACACAATAATAAGACACGTGCCATCCATAATAGCCCCTAATGACCGTTGTAAACCATTGTGTGTCTAAAATTAAAATGCATGCTTATAAATGTGGCACTGTGCAGAGTAGTAGAAGACAAAAATGACCCAAGCAGCCAGCATTTACTGTAAGACCATCTGAAATAGCTATGCATTCAGCAAGTCTGCCCTGTACTTGTTTTATGCCCACAGCAATTTAAATTCAGTCTGGACCATCCCGAACTGACCACAACTCAAGTCTTACAATTTCTATGTGGTTGATCTTCCTAGCCTACAGGTGCTGGAACTGTAGTTTCAATGGTGACACTATTTTCTTAAAGAAGTTAAATTTCTTAAGGACTAAAATGCTATTTTAAATATACAATTTTAGCATCACTAGCGATTGGTTTCCTTTGATAGAAACATTGGTAAATTGGTTGCTGTGCCATTCTTCCCCAGACTAAAAGCCTTGACGATCATGTTGACATTTTTGGTTTAAAATACCTCAGCGACTTTGCTGTGACATTAAATGTAGATGTTCCCAATGTTCCCCAGAGAACAAATACTGTTCGACTGTGTTCATCCCCTAACTTTTCACTCAGTTTCACAAGAAGGACACAGGTTGTCTGAGGCTGGCATTCTGATTGGAACGTAAAAAGACTAAAGTTTGACACTCAAGTCCTCCAAGATACAAGGTCCTCTTTATGCCATCGCATCCCACAACAGACGAATTTAACAGACATGTAGTTTCTCTCTCTCTAACCATGTTCTGTTGCCATTTTGCTGTTTGCAAGTTCTGTATCTGACAAGCCCTTTACATTTTCTCCTTAATTTTTGGAGTAGCTTCTTGTCCTGTCACAGGAAGTAAATGAGCCAAGCCTCTTTTCCTCCATCTCCCTCATTTTATATCCTTTCAGACCCAAGGGCCAGTTTGAGTAATAGTAATTGACACATTGATCTAATAGGGCCATCATAATAGGCCTGTTACTGAGCTGGGCAATGGTGCTCGGCGTCACCTTAACATGTGCAAGGACTGACATCCCGCCATGATCCATAATGATAATTGTGATTTAGCCTTGCTTTCAACCTACGCCCCAGTGTCCCCGGCATCAGGAAATCTTATTACATCTGACCCCACATTGCCTCCATTAGAACTAGGTCATTTGTTAAAATACTGCAAAAGCAAAACAATTGAACCCTGTGCCATTTTGATTCTATAACAGTGGGTTATCATTGTCCCTTTGAATCAATTCCAGGGGCCCATTTTTCGGGATAGAGCTTTGAATTGGATTGATCGGACTCTGATAATGCTGAAATCAATGATGCAGCCGCCTGAAAGTAAATTATCGTTGAGTGAAATTTTTGGATTAATCTTAATGCCAGTATTCTTGATTGGTATTGGTCGCTGTACTTGCAGGGCGAGCACCATTGAAATGTTGACGGAGACATTAACTGTCAGGATGGAAAAATGAAACGGGGATTCTTAGAAACTTTTTCCACGGCACATCTTCTATCTTCCTAAAGGGGCAGGAGCCACTGGAGGGACGAACACACTTGGATTAGCTGGGTTAGCATCCAGGCAGTGTCTCACACACAGAAAAACAAAGTCCACACTTAGTCTTGAGACAGTGTTTAAAATCTGGGCTTAGGTTGTGACCCAACTTCTCACTTGGCGCCTTTGCTGTTTAGCTTGGGAAATATACAAAAGAACGTTAGTATGTACCTGTGTGTATAAATGTTTGTGCGTAAGCGTGTGTGGATGTGTAACACATAATGTTCCCTTGGAGTTTCACTCTTGTATCAGTCATCAAGATAGTTGCTGGGTATTGTTGCAGCAGTTATTTCATTTTGCGTCTCTGGGTGTGTGTTCCTCCCTTTGTTTGTGTTAAGGAAAAAAAACGTGCATGTCAAATTTTAGTGCCTCTGATCTTACCTAACACATGTGTATATGCGAGTGTGTGCGTGCATGTGTGTGTGTTAGCAGTGAGTGGTGAAGTCGTGTTTGTGTCTGTGGTGTCCAAGCTGATTTTTAAACAGATGTTGACAGAGTGTTCCACAGGATTGTGTTCCTAAAACACCACTTATGAAATAGAAAAACTTTACTTATTCCATATTTGGGAAATTCCGTTACTGCTACTATCTGCTTCTTACTGCTTCTGCTACTTTTAGAGCTATTACTAGTTGTAAAAGATTAAGTGGATTAAGTGAAGCACCGTGGATACTTTCTGGGTGCACTGTATAAGATAAAAAGAAGCTAAAGGCTAGACAAGTTTGTGAAAACATCATCTACATTTTTAATCTCTGCAGCACTCCAGCTTGTCATAATGAACAAGTTGTTGAGATTCTTCCATCTTCAACACATCTTCAACAAATATCAGTCTGCAGGATTTTTCAAGTTGAAATGATGGCCCAGTAGTCATGAGACATGTGAAACACTGCACAAATACAGCGAGAGTGTACATAAGAACCATGGAAACCAGGGTGGAAGAAATGAGAGAAGAGGGGGGCTGAAGAAAAAGCTGTTTGGGGTAAAGACAAGTTGGGTGCTCTATCACCAGGTCCATTAAGCACTTCCTGCATTGGAAAACGTGGTATGGATTCAGAGTGCCAAAAGCATTGTGCCAAAAATGCGTCAGCCTTGTTTACTTAACTAAGACTAGAGTGATGAAGGTGTTGCTGCAGAAGAATCTAACAAAAAAAATGCTGGATCAGTTCACACATAATAGACTGTATGCTCAGATTTTGCCTTGATGCGTCTGCTCTGCCGTTTGGTAACAAGGTATGTTGGTCAATCAAATAAAGGGTGGGCATATTCCGAGGGCCTGTGCTTACAGAGACACATTTGATTATACTTGCATTTGATTATTGAATCTTTTTATTGTAACACGCTAGGGCTGGGCGATATGGCCTAAAATCAATATCACGATAAATTGAGCAGTTAACCTCGATAACGATAAATGGACGATAACCACCCCAAGTGCCAAAAAAACAAACGTTTTTTGTTTTTTTTCATTTGATGGGGCTGTGGCAGGCAGCATAGTTCCTCCAGTTATTTTGATAATATTATTCCCCCTAGACCTATTCATTGCAATTATATTATTACCACTTTAAAGGACTGTAAAATGTCACTGAAAATAAATGAAGACAATAGTAGTAACTACTTTTAGTGGTTAAGATTTATTAACCGAACAAAATAAAAAGTGTAGGATACAATATGTAACCATGCTCTCTAAAAAAATGTGTATCCCTTGTAAACAAAATAGTTTAATAATAAATATGTTTCACATTGGCTATTCACAAAGTAAGCAATGATTGTGCAAATGTAATGCCATCATGGACAAAGGCCTATCTCTGCTAAGGCCTTGAGGTACTATAACTTGTAAACAAATAATGTCACAAACACAAATGTCAATTGAACACAGAAAATCGAATTCGAATTGAATCTCATGGTTGTGCTGCAGGTGGTGGAAGAGGTTGGTTGTGTTACCTTGACTTGACGCAACAGTCTTTTTGCAGAGTTTACATTTAACAATTTTTTGATCAATTTCATCCTTGTTGAATCCAAAATGTTGCCAAACGATTGATGATGCATTTTTTTTGTTAACAAGCGTCTCCTCTTCCTCCTCCACCAGCTCTACCTCCGTCGCTGCTGCTTCAACATTTAAATCGTCCTCCATTTGTTCACCCGTGTCTCGTCTTGTTACAGGTAGTAGAGTCATGTGACTCCACCCCGTCAAGTCTGTAACGTAGCACAGCGTCTTAAAGGGACATGAACATCGCCAACCTGCACATGCCTTTTCTTTTTTTTTTAAATACCGAATTTACCGACATGGGCAAAATGACGTCGATGAGAGTCATAAATTTCGGTAACGATAAATTTTTGATATATCGCCCAGCCCTATAACACGCCAACATCACTGCAGTTTTTGGGCACCAGTGAAAGATCACAGCAAGTCTCTGAACTATTACCATTATATTTTCTACATCTATTCTAGTCTTGTGAACATTGTTTCCTTACTTTTCATCCAACAAAAAGGATGTTAGGCTCACCTGCAGTTGAACTTGGTGCTGATAGGTTGGTGTGAGGATGCTAACATCTAAACTGATGTGGTGGTTGTAGTGAACATTAGCATGTTAGCATTGCTAGTCATTGCGAACATGTTGCATGATTATTGGCTGTAGATTGTGTTGTTGTGATGCATCAACGCTCTCATGTGAGTAAAGGGTTATAACAAATTGAAAGCCCTTGCTGGCTGTGACCCACTGATTCTCACAAACAGGCACTTTAGAGGTATCACACTAGATCCTGTTCCTTATCTGTAAATGCCTTTTTTTTGGGTCTCCTGATAATGTCATGTATGTTTTCCATGGTTTGCCTTTGGTATATTACACAGTGGGTTTATTTTGTGCGATAGTTTTGAATCAGAGTGACAGACAAAGAAGAAAAGCAATAGTGAAGACTGGCACAGCAGACGGACCTTGACACAGGAGTCGGTTAGCGGAACAGGGTGTGCTGCTGGAATATTCAACGTGGCTGAGGTCATCTGTCTCTTGTAATGGATGAAGGTCTTCCCATAATGATGTCTTCATTTGAATAATGTCCAGATTTCCCTCGGTGGGAGTTGCTGTAACTTGGTAGTAGCTGTCTGCTGTTGAAGCCACTTCCTAATGGTGTCTTCCACTGGCTCTAGTCATCAGTAAAGGGATGTTATCGATCATGTCGACTTTCCTTCTTCACCTAACTTTCACAATGTTGATATAATCAGTGCTAGTGTGCAGCTGTTTTTGTGCTTCTCTGTAACATGTTTTTAATTGTTTTGGTTTTTTTACTCCATTCAACAAAATTTGAAGTTTTATATCACATTGTTTCCCTTTAATCTGCCATGAAAGTCATTGTTATATTTTAGAATCACTGCCTTCAATTTGTCCAAAAAGTATCCATGCTGAGACTGATGAGGTATGTATCTACACTTAGTATGCACAAGCAGACTAAATGGACTGTTGAAAGCACTTCGTCCTATGGCTCAAAAAACAAAACTAACACTACAGTTCACCCCTGAATCCTCAGCCAACACGGCACCACAGGCCCTGCCAAGGTTGACAGAGAATGGAAGAGCAGTAGAGGCGTTCCTCGCAGAGACAGAGAAGGGGCACAAGGGACGGGGGGTAGTGGAGGGGAGTCTCTTGATTAAGATTTATGTCTAAATTTTCCTGTTCTAGCAGCCGTTGCCTGCTGTTGGATAAGCTCCCTTACGCACCCCTCTTCTTTGCTGTGTTGATAGAAGAGCTTCTAGTAAATGTGTTTCATGACAAAGCATTTCCCCTTTTGCCCTTCATGTTACTCCCCTTTACTCTGGATTCCCAGAAGGTGCAGGGCAGTGGGACATCGGGAAATCAAATAAATTTTTGTGCTTCAAGTTTGTTTTCTTACATTAATGCACGTAATCACAACGACTGCGTGATTGGTCTGTGAGCACTCCCAAAACACGCGTGACCTAAAGCTGACAACAGTGCCCGAATGCCTCCTGAGGAGCTCTGCTAACATGCTGCTCATGCTAAGCCTTCTGTGTAGTAATCCTGCAGCTTTGGATTATATAAGCCACCTATACTGGTTACTTTGAATCATGCATACGTTGCTGGTCTCCCAAAAGTAGATCTGTTTAGACAAGTCCAGTGATAAAGCCTTAAATGAAAGACTGACCACCAAAATCACAAAATTAAAGTAGAAAACAGGACTTTTGATCAAAGAACAGAATTCCTGCAGATGTAATTCTGTTAATTACTTGAAAACCCGTGTCTGTTGGAAACCTGTTGAACTGCACACACACTGGAAGTGACTTCAGGCAAAATAACTATGGGCCATGAGAAGTGGGTGAGACCCATGATTGATGAGCGGATGATGAGACTACCAGTGAGAGAGATTGTTGATTGACATATGACCTCGCTAGTAAATACATTAGAGGGTCACCTAGGCAACCGTGATGAAGGGATGAATGGGACTGAAAGGTGAAAGAAAAGAAACCTACAGTTTTTGAAAAAGCAGTAACTTTCATTGCACAAAGAATATCAGGTGTGTTTTGCTTTTTTTAAGCATATTATTAGCTTAGCCTGTGCTTTACTTTAAGGGACATGCCACAATTTAAAATTTAGTTACAAATGGAAAAAGTGAAGCGTTTGGGTGAAAGTCTGAAGTCCCAGTGTTTTATCAGTGGTTACTAGATTATCAGTTCATAAAGTTTTCAAACACTTTAAAATTAATGGTGTTTAAAAATGTTGCCCTTTTCTCCAGGACGAGCCCCCCCTACTGCTGCGCTGACCTGTATTCGCTAAGGACGGGGGAAATGGTTAAATCAATTCAGTTCAAGACGCCTATCTATGACCTCCACTGCAACAAACAGTGAGTTTGGCTAAACAGAATAAGTAAATGTATTTAAAAAGACTTTTGCCGTGTAGTCACATTAATGTTTTTTCCTTCTCACAGTATTCTTGTTGTGAGCCTACAAGAGAAGATTGCAGCATTTGACAGCTGCACATTCACCAAGAAGTTCTTTGTTACAAGTAAGAATATTAAACACATGAGTCCTATAATGCTTATTTACTGCTCCAGGGGTAATTGTTCATATTGAACATGGCAAAGATTTTAAATAAGTAAGTTGGAAAATGTACAAGTACTCAATGAGTATGCTCCTGGCTTTGCAATAGAGAGTGGTTGTTCTGTTCTCTGGGTGCTCTGGTTTCTACTGCTGTGTATGCTCAACTCGGCTCTAGCTGTGAGAACAGAGCTCACCTAGGATTGAGGTGAACTGAGCGGCTGCACAACATGAGGCAAATAAGTGTTGCTTTTTTCGACTGTGAATCATGCAAAGCTACTCTCTGAGAACGACAAGAAATGACAAACATTAAAATGCATAGAATACGTCTTCTTTCAATTCTCTCAGCCTGCTACATAATCTGGCAAAAAAAAAGAGAGGGAGGTTTTAATAGGTTACAGAAATCAATTGCTTTTCACATCAAAAACAAGAATGATTGTTGTCACATGTGGCCTGTCATTATTTTATTGTAGAAATATGTATTTATCAAACACGGGGCCAAACCCCAGCCCTGTACTTTGTGTAGTAGCACAAACAAACAGTGCCAGTCACGTAAAATTCTTTCTTCAAACTTAATCTTTACAAACATGATCAGCGAGTCTGTCATGCCCGCATCACACAACCCAAACAAATACAAGGCACATCATTGATTATAATACAAGCCACCAAGACCTGCTGGAGTGGAATCCTCTTAAGCATCGCATTGTGACTAAACTGCTTTTATCAAGACAAGATGGTGAGACCCTTCATTTGAAGCTCAGCACAGGAAAACTGTTTACGACACAGCTCTCGCATCCTCCCGGCTGTACCTGCCGTCTCTGCTCGGGGAGTCTGTGAAAGAAATGCCAGACTGTATTACAAGGCCATTGCTGTCTACTTAAGTCATTGACTGGAGTAAACTGACCTTACTGGCTGGCTTTAATGTGTCTCCTCTTTGTCTGCCTGCCTTCCCTATCAGCGTCTGGGCAGCAGGAAACCAAACATATTCAATAGTTATTAATCGTTTCTGAATGCAGGGGCCTCCTCTTCATAACATCGTTTGGTCTGTTTTGGCCATAAAAGCAGTAAACAAAGGGTCCTGTGATGTGGGGAGATCTGCTTTGGATGAGCAATTCTACCTCTGCATGTGCTCTTCTTCTCCAGGGATGTGA
This sequence comes from Pelmatolapia mariae, assembly GCF_036321145.2. Taxonomy (NCBI): domain Eukaryota; kingdom Metazoa; phylum Chordata; class Actinopteri; order Cichliformes; family Cichlidae; genus Pelmatolapia; species Pelmatolapia mariae. The sequence continues at coordinate 2,951,432 of NC_086239.1, read as the reverse complement.
TGGTGGGCATGTCATGTTTTCATGAGCACTTAGTGTTTGTCCCTTGTTTATGTTCTTGCTTTGCATCGAGTGGTATGTGCGCTCCTAGGTGGTGCTTGCTCAGCCCCAGAAACACACTTTCTTTCCCCTCTGCTCAGTCCTGTTTGGCTTTTGAATGGGACGACTCGTAATGATCACAATCGTAGTCCTTAATGTGTGTGTGGAACCGTTTGAGGATTCATAAACAAGACGACGACTACTTTTCATATGCGTTTGAAACCAAAAGTATTCCCTTTCTGATAAAATGTAACTGGAAGCAAGTTTTCGAACTGTGTCCCTCAACGTTAGTCTTTAATTGACTTACTGTTTATCAGTCCTGGAAATTTTAAGTAAAACACACTTGGTCATGTGCTGCTGCCCTGACCTTCACATGTATATTTCTTAATAATACTTTTGAGTTCATTGTTTCATAAATGTTTCCAAGGCATTCAGGCCCAGCCTCAAACATGATGCTGTCCACACACTGCTCATGGAAGCGTTTGGTGCTGCTATGCAGCTTTGTCGCAAAAGTCTTTTCAAACACAAAGGTTGTCTTTTCCAACCTGTATTTGCATGCCACAGCAAAATTGGAGAGTACTGGTTTTCTTCATGTGTTCTTCTGTTAAAATGATTCCTGTTCTTTTTTGCCACTTTCAGGAAATTCACATTTTTTTGCTTGTAGCTGGTGAAATCGCTTTACATTTTGAGAGTAGAGCTTCTGAATTTCCACTATCGACAGTTTGTATTCAGTGTTCATTAGTTTGTGTTTTCTATCTCTGTCACATTCAGCTTTTTCTTCTTCATCATGTGTTTTTTTTTTTTTTTTTAATAATTTATTTCCCCTAATCTGTGATTTTTATTTAACTTTTTTTACTTGGGTTGAGCTCTTTTGAAATTGCCTGTACAAAATGTTTACTTTATGTGGGCACGTTAGAGATAATACTTAGATTTAGAGATGGATGTTTGTAGAAGCTTTTCAGCTAATTAGATTTCAGATGAGTCATTTATTAATTTGAATCATAATAGTGGGATGAAGCAGCCAGCAATCAAACATTTAGTGTAATGCCAAAATGATGCAACAACCATTCAAATATTTTGACCTTAAAACCTGTATAAAAAATCCAGGCATGTGCATTATTGACCTCACGCACACTGACCAGGTGTGCTCGTGCACTTTTGGACTGCAAGAAAGTGACTTTTCACTTTCTTGTGAAAAGAGGAGTTTCTATTTTATTTAAACAACACCTGTTCAAAAAAATTTTTTTATATTGTAATGTGAAGTCTTTGCGGGATTTTTCAAATGTTGTTGTTTTTTTTATGCAACAAATAGTTTAGACCGAGCATCTTGTGGCTCACAGAAAGGATTTTGCTGGCTTGGGTGAAAACCCGGCCTGTATGTTCAGGAAGGAAAAAGAACCTTCTAAAACTAGGAGTATCGGAGAAGAAAGATCAGCCGATCCATCAAGTCTTTTCTCTCCCCTGGTTTAGTCACATGCTCTCCACCCAGGATGTCAGACACTTTCTGTCTTGCTTGGCCTTGGAGGGGCAAAAAAACCTTCTCTGGCATCACCAGCAACCCTTGTGGCTTACCTAAAACTCCCACCGACCCTCCTATCGGCTCCTTCCCCAACACAGTACACTAAACTGCCTCCACCTCATCTGCTCCCTGAGCAATAAATTATTGTCAGCAAGCCATTTCCCCCTCACCTCTGTGCACTTACATTAGCTAAGTGTGTTTGCATGTTTGTGCGCGTGTGAGACAAACACCTGCCTTTTTAAAAGATCATCACTGGATCAGCATTTTGCTGCTTTGTGTGTTTACCATACTGGGAAGGAGAGACTGTCACTGTCTGTATCTGCTTACATTTAAAAATATTTATGATGAAATCAATAATTTCTTCATTCTGTTTACGGGCACATGGAGGCCTGGTTTTGGTTGATTCTGTCTTGAAGAGCAAACTCCTGTCAGATATGGTATTGGTTAAAACACGTTGTTCCATTTGTGCCAGTGTTTACTTCTACATCGATAAAAAGAGAAAAATATGCGATTTGAGCGTTTGTGAAGAGTTTTATTCGTCATTCAGCACTGGTTACTATTTTAATCTGTGATGACAACACATGTGTGTCATCCTGTTTGTGTGCGTTTGTGTATATCCCCATAAGGGTTATTGTGTTGGTCAATCACCAGAGGAGCCATCTTCAATTTTATTGGGTACCACAGTCTCCATTAGGTCATCCTGGGTGTACACACACACACACACACACACACACACACACACGCATATAGACACGACAGCCTCATCAGACTCCCATTTATTTTCCAAAACAAGAAACTCCCCACAAACACACGGTTTAAGATGGTTTCAGACACTCTCCAGGGAGGAGTTCCTGTTTTATGGCAGACTTTCAGTCATGAGGTTACTTACCAAAGTAGCTTAAATAAGAGATTGTCTCAAAAAGGTATAGACTGTCTTAATAATGTCACTTAACCACACTTGAATTGATTAATTTGTGCAAAATGTTCTTACGACTTGTAAAATTGGACTCAATTCTTCAATCAACATAATCCACAGCCACACCACTCTAAATATTCTGTTTGACTGTAAGCCTGCTCTTATTGACAGTGAGATGAATTGTAAGTCTTTAAGTGGCCGGGACTGAACTGAAGCACCAGCTGTCTCCATTATTAGAAATTCTTCTGTTGTTGCAAAAAGAAACAACCAGAAGTTCCCCTATTTTTGAAATAAATAAATGTAGTCAGTTAAAAAGGTAAATTGACCTGAAAAAAGCAGTAAAAGAGCATGAGTTGGTTTGTCTGCATTCCTATTTTTCTTTGTTTTTTTTTAGTTTATTTCATATCTGTTTGTGTATGTCTCTGTCCTCACTGTCTTATGGCCGTCATTGTGTCTTTCCAGGCTGCTATCCCTGCCCCGGCCCCAGCCTCAATCCAATAGCTCTGGGAAGCCGTTGGCTAGCCTATGCTGAGAACAAGGTAGTCTGCACATACACACATATTCATCCAGTGCAGAAGTGCCTTATCAGAGAAGCGACATATTTACAATCCAAAAAATGCATTTTATCTATTTTCTGCCTCTTTAATCTGTCTGGATAAACAACTCATTCCAAGAAGAGTCCACTAGAGATGATAACATTTTGAAAATCAGCAGATGTACTGGAGTTTTCTGTTTAATGGGATTGTTAAGTATTTACAAAAACCAGAATGTTCTATTGTGCATTCTGTAATACTTTTAATGTGAAGTAGTGTTTTGGTGCTGGCCCACTCAAGTAATTGACAGATGGGGCTGCTGTTTGTGTGACTGCCTACGGATTTTCAGAAATGACCAAATCTAGTTTTTCAAGAGTAATACCGGGACGGAGCTATTCCAGTGATATTGTATATGAAATTAATTCAGAGCAGACTGTTTGGTCGTGCAGCCTGTCTTTGACAACAAAACCAATTTCCTCTAAAGAGTGAAGAGGGGAAGCCTTTTAAATGCCTGAATCTGGGTTAATTCTTCCAAATTTACCTCTTCGTTAATCTCCCTCGGACGTCCGCTATACGTCTTGTGTTTATTAGTAAATCTACCTTTTTTCCAGTTGATAAGATGTCACCAGTCTCGTGGAGGAGCCTGTGGTGACAATGCACAGTCTTATACCGCCACAGTGATCAACGCTGCCAAAGTAAGTGATGTACAAACACACATTTAATTGTTTTTCTCTACATGTGTTATTGTTCTCTCTCATAGAGATTCTTAAGTTTTCTTCTTCTTCCTCAAAAATAAATACATTAAAAATCCTAATAAATAACATCCTAAATGGCATTCTCTAAAGCACTGTGTTCAGAAGTACGCCGAATGTGTCACAGCTTTATTTATATGTGCAAGATAGGTGTGAACATAAAAGAAATGCACAGG